>NW_023276480.1:0-57874 GCF_013357705.1 Chelonus insularis
TCCAATTCCATTCTCATGTTGATAAATAATTGAAAAGAATGTCCAGGTGACTAATAGACATTTAGAACTCCTTCTAAAAGCAAAATGACTTGATCTGGTTTTCTTTATGTTGCCAAGTTAATCACAAGCATAAATCGCCGCCATTTTGCTCTTACGTTACGACGAGGCAATAACGTGTCTCTATATGAGTTATAAGATGATTTTCGCAGGTTATAATTTTTCAAAACTAAAATTTTCTCCTTATTTTAACATAAACATGAGCTAAGATTAGGAATTAGCTCGGCTTCCAATTAAGTATACTTTGAAGTATCATCATTTCCTTATTTATAATATACGAAATTGAAAGAATTTCGTTGCGCAAAAATTGAAGAGAATGAGAGTTTATTCATCGAACAAAGTAGATATATAACGAGAGTTCTAGATCTACCTGCGATACCGGCTGAGGTAAAAAGTGGGTTTTGATTTGCACTAATTACCGACCCTCGATTAACTAATTTACCGTCTTCGATTAGCGATAAGTTATCGTCAGCTGTAATACCGATCCTTGATTGGCTATCATTCTTCTTAATTTGTGCTACTGATTTTTCTCAGGAAATTGATAAAAACGATGATTTTTTTTTTTGTGTACACAATTTATTTATTTTTTTGCAGAATTAAAAAACCAGAAAGAATAGTAAACCGTCTGAATTTTGAAATTTATAAATTATATCGTTTTTTAGACAAAATTTCGAGATCATCGGGAAAATATGAATATTAGATGTTCGAAATAATTGTACGGAGATATGATTGAGATATTCCATGAGAGAAAAAATTTTTAAACAACGGAATCAGATATGAGAAAACTTAAAACTTGTGTTGGGATGGTAAAAATAGCAAATATAGTAGTCCACTATGATTGTTGATAATATGAAATTATGTTTATAACAAATTGAATATTGTTAATAACAAATTATTCATGATCATGATAATATTCGAATAACATATTGAAAAATATTTGTATGTCGCCATCTAATGACTATTAGACTAGCGACAGTTTGTTAGTTAACGACGATTGCTTGACGATTAGATTGTTTATAGCAACGAGGGGAGATTTCGTTTATCTCCAGTTTTTGACTGAGATTTGAGTTGACCGGACGGATTCTTTCTTTCTAATTAATTGCTGTCAATCTTTAATAAACATTTTTCTTTATTTATTCATTTTCCGAAGTAGTTATTTGGTCTTATTTTACAATTTTTTAAATTGTTGTAAACAAAAAAAGGTCTATGAAATATATTCGGATTTTTCTAACGCGTAATTCTTCCTTTTACTGAAAAAAACTTATCAACCGTATGACATGAGTGGAAACTCACTCTTCTTTTTTATAACAATTAAATTTGTCATAAACAATCAGAGACGGGTTTTATGAAAGGTATTGACGTTTGTCCAACGGGAATTTTCTTTAGTAGAAGTTCTTTTCTGGGTGTGCACCTTCACTACATCCAATTAAACACATATAGACTACTCCACAACTAGCTCAGGACAGATAAATATATTCTGTCAAGATCAGGACTCGCACCTGTATCTTCCAGTTACGCGTGCCTGTATTCGTCATATGTGGCTCCCTCCTTGACTATGTATCATGATTAACAGGGTTTTTTTTCTGTAACAATTGAATTGTTGTAAAGGAACAGAAATTTAATCTCATGATAAATTTCAAATTTTTTTCGGTTTATTATTAATGCCCATGAATTCATTAGTATTTTTTAAATGCCGTCACAAAATAATACATATTTGTAATTGGCTCGTTCAAACAACGAAAATACCATACAAAACTTTTTTTGATCAATTGATTATTATGTAATGTTTTTATGAATATTGCGCAAATATAGTCGCTGAAAGTAGTTCGTCGTGCGTCAAAAATCTATTGATAGTTCACTGCATTTAATATTGAAGAAGCTGAGCATGTTAAAAGTGTCTACACGAATAGTGCACTTGGATTTACGGTATATAAACAGTACTTAACTATGAAAATAGATGTTGCTTAATACAAAATCATAACATACCGTTTAGTTAATCAAAAATGTTTACCGGTTTTTTTTAATTGAATCTTAATTCTTTATAACACATTGTTTGGTTAGTTAACGATTTTTAAAAAACAAAATCAGCAATAAAAGAATTTTTAATTCGTGTCAGGATTGAGAAAATAGCATTAAAGACGATATGATAGTTAGTAATAATTGTTAATAATATGGAATTGTGTCCATAACAATAAAACATTGTTAAAACTAAATGATTATGGATCATTGTAATAATTAAATAAAATTTTTTAAATTTTTATAAACAATAAAAATAGGAATCCATGCTATCTATTTGAACCCTTCCAACGCATAATTTTTTTTATTACTAAAAACAGTTACTAACTTATGACAGTAATAAAAACATACTTTTTTTGTTTATAACAATGAAATTTGTTATAAATAATGAAAAAAGGATCTATGAGATATATTTGAATTCTTCCAACCGGTAATTTTTTTTTCTACTTAAAAAAAGTTACTAATCGTATGACACAAATGGAAACTCCCTCTTTCTGTTTATAACAATTAAATCTATTGTGAATATTAGGAAACGGGTTGTGTGCAAGGTATTAGAGTCTATCTCACACAGATTTTCTGTCATTACTAAACCAAATGTCCTGACTATGTATCATGATTAACAACGATTTTTTTTCTATAACAATTAAATTGTTGTAAAGGAACAGAAATTTGATCTCATGATAAATTCTAAATTTCTACTCGGAGGTTGGTCATGTGGACCTTTCGGGTCGCACCCAGACCACTGCAGAGCACTGATATTTTTTTTTTAAATTTAGTACTTTCAATGACAAGATGAACATAACAATCAAAAACTTGGCGTGACTGTTAAGATTTTATAGAAGCATGCAAACACGACAAAATGAAGACTATTGATGTGTTACATAAGTTTTAAAATATCAAACGTTTAATATGTCGAATACTAATATTTCTTTAGCTACTGGACAAACATTCAAGAGTTTCAATGAATTTTCAAAAAATTACCAAGCAAGTTTTTACTTTCAGAAGTTTAAATCCATTGAAGACGGAAAATGAAAAAATAAATGCGAAACTACGATATCGTATGGTAAGATACAAATTCGAATTTGCGGAGATTCGGGCATCAGAATTAACAAGTGTTAGACAACACAAGTATTTTCAATTTGTTCCTCTCTCATCAATAAGATAACATGACTGAATTGCTGAGTTTATCTATTATTTCAGTTCCTTTAAATGTGGATGTGAAGCAGTTCTGATATTACATATCACGAAAGATTCGGAGCTTTTAGAAATTATCATTCAGATTTAATACACAGCAATCATCCAATCTCTCCAGTAAGTTTTTTTTTAGTGCTGCAGTAATTCAATTGTAGTTTATAATGTTATAAATTATTAAACAGGAATTTTATGAACTGATGTCAGACAGTAGAAAACTTTCTGGAGATGCTTAAAGAAAAGTTGTACAATTATTGAAATTAAAGCCAAATTTAAAATTAATTTAAGGAATGGTACATGCAAAATTCGAGCAAAAGTAACGCTTAAAAATTTGCGAAAGTATGTTAAAGCCAACAACTGATGACAGAAATATTTTAATCAATGTTAAGTCTCTTCTATAAAATTATCATCGTAAGTAATTGTTATATACAATATACATAAATATACAGTAACCAATTTACACACAACATTTTTTCCATATGCAGATGTTGTAATTTGTTGTGATGAAAATAAAACCTTTAAAGGCCCAGATAGACAAGTCTCTATGAAATTTAAATCAAATTGATACCATTTTTTACTATTTATATGAACTCATCATGACCGTTTTGTGAGTACCTCAGTTAGACCAAATTGAAAGCAACTGATGACATACATGATTGAGTGTAGATTGTCAAAATATCAGATCAAGTAAATCATAGAAAATTTGTACTAAAAATCGATAGTTTAGTTTCAGCGTTATATGATTTCATTACAAAAATTAAATATTCTTACATGTATGCCTATTACGATGATAAAAATGTTTGACTCATATTTTCCTCATATTATAAGCATGCCGTGATGGTTTTAAAAACACCATATACTCCTACAAATATACTTGTGTAAATGACGAATATTTTTAAATCATATTTTCGTCATATTCACAGCATACGATGATTACATTTGAAGCGTTAAATATGTACACATATATACTTCTCTAAATAAGAATTGTTTTCAAATCATGATTACTTCATCAAATGATCAAAATGTTACACTACTAGAGAAATCGGTATGATAGATATATGCAGTAAAATTATTTATTACATTTTTTATTTAACACCTGAGTAATATTAAATAATACAAATATAAAACATAATTATCATTAACATTAAAATATATTAAATACTTTCATGATTATTTAAAAATATAAATGTAATTATATTATAATGTTAGAGGATATGAAATACAAAAAAACTTTCTTACTAATAATTATTAGATTAATCTTAATACAAAATGCAGAGTAGCCAGGGATTTAATTTCAATGTTCTTTCGTTTAAATTTTAATCCATCATTGCTTCATTATCTTCGTCATCTGACAATAAATATGAATCTTCCTCATTTTGGCCTCTGTTTGCCCTCTTCTTCTTTAAAGCTTTCGAAATTTGTTTATAAGATCGTACACGGAGAAAAAATTCCAATAAAAATTACCGTGCTCAGCACAACAATCCACGCGCAAATGTCAATTCCCTAAAAAATTAAGACAACCTTCAAAGAAAAATTAGTAATCCTTTTAAAATTTTTATTATAGATTCAATATTTATTAAGAAGAGTAAAAGTAAAAATTCTTATGCAGCACGGTAATATTCGATAAATATTAATTTTTATTCAAACTTTAAACAAAAATTAGTAAGTGACTAGAAAAAAATGAGAATCTGTATATAATTTATTATGATCCGTGTGGTAGGAAAAATTCGGGTGCTCTCCTATAATTTTTTCTATTCTCGAGAGTTTCCGTGCTGGGTCGGGAATCTTCGAATTATCGGTCCAACACAATCTTTCTTTGTATTGTAAGACCGTTCACACAATCAAAAACATAAGCCGTAAAACGTACAATTTAAGACGTACGCGTGCATACTAACATCATAATAAGTTAAAAATTGGTTTGTACGCATGCGTACATCTTACGGCTTTTGTTTTTGATTGTGTGAACACCCTCAGTGCTATAGTTACTTTTTCCATATTGTAAACAAAGATGACATTCATATTTTTCGTTACGATTCAATATTGGCGGCAACACGTTATATCTTAACAATTTATGATAAGCTTAAACGGATTGACGCGGTGGACTCATGGGTAAGCGTCAGCTTGACACACGATGGGTCGCGGGTTCGAGTCCCGGCCGAGACAAAAGTCATTTATATGATTTTTCTCGGGCCACCGTGAGCGGGAGAGGAAGATCTCTTCGGAGAGCCGGGTGGTTGTATCGACGACACAGGTTTTCTGCGTAAGATCCCGATCGTAGGGATAGGGGGGGGCAGTATTGTAAAACGTGTGCCGTATTTCATTCCAACGAATTAATTAGTTAAGAAAGTTAATTATCAATGAACCTAATTTATTTATTTATTTGTTTATATAACCAAAAAAATTATCACTAAACTTAAATAAAATTGTTTGTCGGTTACGTAGTTATCACAGCTAACGTTACTAAATTTTCAGGTACTGTGGAACACTAAATTTTCTGGTGCTGCCAAAGTAATTTTCAAAAAACTGAATGATACATTTTCTTATGTAACTTATAATTTTTGTATGTTGATCATTACTTTTTACTTTTCAGTAAGTTTGAACTCACATTCTTGAGCAGCACGGTAATTTTTGTATGGATTTTTAAATAAAAATTAACGGAATTTTTTCTCCGTGTAGGACCTCGGAGAAATTTGAAGTGAATTCATTCAAAGTGAACGTTTTAATTTTCTTAATTCTTTTTGCTGCACCTGTAACATTATCATGTTTTCTTTAAAAATAGTAGTCATAAATAATAAAGTCGAGTATGACTATAGTGTTAATATCATTATAATAATTAATCAGGTATAATATATCAAATATACTTACTCATAAACACTTTCATCATTTTTGTTCCTTTAAATTTCTTTTTTGGTGAACTATTTGGTCCTGATTTACCAGTCCATGTAAATTTTTCTGCAAGTTCTTCTGTCATTGCAGCTCTCACAAAGTTATGTAGAGCCTCACGAAGGTCATGTCCTCCAGCAAATTTAAGATAATCTCTCTGCAATAAAAAATGATAAAATCTGATTATTCCATTTATTTTAATAATTTCAATGGTGTTACAATGAAGTTATTAATAATCTAAGTATAATCGTACAAGAGTTTCTGCTCGTTTTTTATCAGAATCCTCCTCAAATTGATTAAAATCATCCATTGATTGAAGTGGGAAGCCATCAGGTAGCTCAAAATCGTCCATGCTAGGATTGTTCGCCTTTTCAATAGCTATTAATTTTGCTTCCATATTTTTTAAAATTTTCAAACCGATGTCTTGGTGTTCCCTAATGAACAAAATGTTTTTTATTACATTCTTATTAACTTTATTATATGATGATCAGTGATATTTGATGTGTACTCACCGAATTTCATCTAGCTTTTTTTCAATTACGTCTCTTTCAACAGTAGTATTGGTTTTCGGCGTTAAATAGGTATAAGTTGATTCGTGATTAACTGGATATGGTTGTTGTGAATGATATGGATGCGTAAAGGTCGTTGCAGGAGTTAGCTAAACCAATGGAGTTGTATTAGGTGGTGATGCATGTTGATAAGCATTGGAATAGTGCGAATCATATTGATAACTGTGATTTTCAGAGCTTCCTGATGCTTGATCCATACTTTATCAAACCTGTAAGCAGTTTCAAATTTTTAATTAAAATATCTATTTTTATGAAAAATACTAATTATATCTTACGTTATACTATTACATACTTCAATAATTCGATAATAATGTCATGACAACATATTCATTTTCTTGCAGTGTTCGACCTTTCCAGGAAGGCATTTTATAGCATTTTGCAAACAATTAATTAGTTATGCTATAAATATAACCCGCGGGTTATATTTTACAATTTCTGAAATAAAAGAAGACTTTATAAAATCACCGCAAAATGTATTTTTGGATGATACATATAAATTAACAGATCGTCAATTGATGACAATAACTTTTCTTACACATTACTTAATTAATAAATACAATTTTAAATTGTTTGTAACGAATTCGTATTGTTATAAACAATGTGTAATTGTTGAAAGTCATATTTGGTTGTAAACAATAATGACTAGTCAGTATCGACTCAATTTTCAAATGAAATTGTTATCGTTTGACTTAGAAGTATTTTAAATAGCTAATTTTTTTATTAGTTATTTTGTCATTAAAAAAAAACGGCTCGACTGAATTTGTTCAATTTTTACTTAGATCTTCTTTATGATAATATCTTTTGAATTAATTTCGGCTGAAGTCAATATCTCAATCCGTTCTTGAGAAAACGAAAAAAATGCTGACGTCCATACACACGTACATACGTACGTACGTACACACACACATCATTCTAAAAATTGGTCAGTATGCTTGCGAATACCATGAAACGTGAAGATATAATGAAAATTTAAATTTCACCAATCAACCCAATTTCAATAACTTCCTAATGGGAAGTTAATAAACACATAAATTGTTCAAAAATAATAAGGAAGATGGTATTATATATCTATCTGTGAACCTAATATTACTGCACTTCACTTATTAAACATGTATAATTTAAAAATACTTAATACAAAAACATAAAAAACAATGGAAAAAGAATTATATTTTCAATTGAAAATACATATGTTATATAAAAAAAAGAATTCTAAAGAGCAAGAAGGACAATGCCATATTTTTAACTTTCTAATAGGAAGTTATTATTATGAGTCTGATTTTGCAAATTTCGAATTTGACATATCTCCACGTTTCAAGGTCCCCAGAGTAGAATACGACCGTTTTTCAGTAGACGTACATTGTCCATTGTTTACAATGGTACCACTATAAACATACATCACATTCTACAGTTTTTTCTAATAATTTTTTGGAACATTTTGCGCAAGATCAAGGCTCCTATTTTTTCTTTCTTTCAATTTTCTTTTTCAACGGTTGGTATGCAGTTGGTTCACAAAATGGTTCGATTAAACCAATATCAACATCATTACTTGCTATTGAGTCATTTAACTTTAATTTATTAATTTTTTTTTTTTCAAAAGTATGATATTTTTCGTTCAATATATCATTTTAATATATTTCATCTTTTATAACCCATGATAAAATTATTTTAAGTTTATCAACATCATCGTTGTCCCGAACATTCAATTTTTTATTTGGATTTCTTGTGAGTGGTAAACCAATGGCTGTTTTTGTCCGTCCTTGACGACGGCCAAGTTAGTGCCTAAAAGATGATTTTTACTCACCATGTAACTCCAAACAGTTTTCTAAGGGCGCCAGGTGCCTCAGCTCACCTCTCGTAAAATTTATCTCGCTGAGGTTGCTTGTACTTAAAGGGTTAGGACTCTAATTTCTGCTAAATTGCAACTCAATTCTTGAAATGACAATGACAAGTTATAAAAAGTTAATTCTTAATGACAATCTAAGTGTTTATAAATTTTCCAATCTGGCTAGCTCCGACCAAAATTTAAGGCCGTGACGAACGCTTGAGTATGCTATCGAGCCTCTAGAAACCTTTTATTACAGTAATTAGCAAGTTTTCAATTTATTTAATGTTCAAATTTGAGTGGATCTCGCGCCGCTACTCTCAGAGCGCTCTGGGGGCTAGACTTCACGCTAATATATCTCTCTAGGCTTCTTTGCCTCGAGGCTCCCCACTCTCACACTCACACACACGCAAGGATCTTACTGGTGTCCGTTCACACCTTATAATGAATCAAATTAATCTTTAATTAATAAATAAATACAAATTTCCTTTTTTAATCTTAAAAAAGTATGTAAAATTTTGTGTTCGAAAAAAATACATCAAATAATTCGACTTGCAGTCATTATCATTTTTGAATCTTACCTGCTTGACTCGAAAACTTTTGTCTTCTTTTAATTTAGCATTAAATCAAAGACATTTATCTATATCAGTAAAAGGTAGTTCAAAGGCTTCCTCTTCTGCTGTTTTATCATCGTCAAATTCATGTAGCATGATGGCAGATTTTATGTATTGCACAAAAAAAATTAAATCGACAATCTGTCACTGCATTTCCCATTGTGTTCGATACAAATTCTCAAAATATTCCTCAACTATACATACCAACTCATCTAAAAAATAAATGAATCACATAAGTAATTTGAAATTCTAATGAAAATTTATAATATGGTTAATAAATAAATACAAATATTGCTTACTTTCAAAAGCATATCCATGGTTTGGTTTGTCAGTCTTACGTACTGTTCCTAATGTGGAAATATTGGTTCTGGTGACGTTATTTGATGAATTCTCTGAAGATATAGTAGACAATTTAGGTTTTGCAACACTTTTTTTCTCTTCGTTTGAACTGGAACCACTGGATATTTTTTTTTCGTGAGGATTCCTTAGTTTTTAGTGATTTCAGTTTTTCAGGATTCGTTACTTCAAAATTTAAAAAATTCTTAGAATTCGATTTCGACGATTGTTCTATCAAGCAAGATGTAGTGGGTGACTCAAGTTTTGTGACACTTTCTTCTTCTTCTTCATTTGAACTCGACTTATTTAATACTCTTGTTTTCACTAATTTTTCCAGTTTTCAGTGTCTTTAGTATTAGATACTTTTTAATTTTTAGAATGTTTAGAATTATATTTTGCCGTGTTTTTCGTTGAGGACGATTTTGTCTTTGAAAAAGATTTTTTAGCTTCATGTGAGCTACTATCACTGCTATCGGAACTCTTCTGTTGTAAATATTTTTTACCATGTTGTTTTTTCTTGGCATCATTTTTATAAGTGTTCTTATTCTTAAAAATCTTTTGAGGACCTAGTGGTCCTCTGGAAGTTATGAGGTACCTGATGTTGAAGTGATATCAACGAATTCGATAACTGTGTTTTGGTATTATAGCTCAATCTCACATCTTGGATATTTCCTTCTAACCAATACTCTAGAAGTTTTTTCATCACACCAAGAAAAACTAAATGCATTGTGTCTAGAGAAAATTGATTAATTAAATCGATTTGAGGATTAATATGAATCAATGGACTTACTCTATTGTGGTGGTGAGCATTACGTTGAAGACGAAAAGATGCATCAGTTCTTGAAACATCATTAAATGTAAGCTGGCTATTTACTATGGAATATGGATGTATAGTTCAATCATTTACTCAAGTACCGTGTACTTCCCATCTCTCACAACTATAATAACCTCCATGATCAATTATACATTCTAAAAAAGCAAGTGCTGGTCCATCTGCTACGAAGGCTTCAATGTTAACATGAAAAAATTGATTCCCAACATATATCCCATTTGCTTGGAGGTGGTTCACTTCTTTAATAAAATTTGTTTAATACTTCTCTAGGTTAGTAGGTTTTTCAGTACCACAAAAAATAGGTACTGGAAGCGGTTGATACACATCAGGATCATCAAATATTTTGCATAAAATTGGCCAGAACTGTTTGGAGCTTGATTTGAAAAGTGGTAACCCGTCAACATTAATTAGTAACTCAATGAAATTGGACTCATGTAAGATTGGATTGAGTGTTGCTTGAAGATGTTTTTCAATTCCATAATATACAAATTCACTATTACTACTATTATTAAAATTCTCCATTTTATAAGATGAGGTAGATTTATTTAAGAAAGTTTTTGAACATTTGGGCAATTTTGGATACTTTTTTCGTAAAATATTGAATGATTGAAGACAAGTATAAGGTATAGGTAGATTTTGTAATGCTCATTTACAAATTTCATTTATATCATCATATTCTTCATTTTCATCTTCATCTGTCTCCTACTCCGTTCAATGATCTGTTGATTTATCAATTACTTATTCTAATTTCTCTCCAGATTCTAGATTTGTATTAAATTCTCTATGAGCATTAGATTCCGAATGTGTTTCACTTTCTACTTCTACTCTTCCTATTTCATGTTGTATTTTGTCATAAACATCAAGTTCTTAAGGTGTTTTACCTTCTCTTCCTACAACATGCTGAAATTCATTATAATTTTTTCCTTCCCGGTCAGTTTCTTCATCAATACTTTGATTGGAACGATGAAACTGAATATTTGAACCACTGTCACTGTCATCATCAGAAATTATTGTCCCGTCACGATGAAGATTATGACTTCTGCTTACTCTTAGATATGAAAGTTCACGCATTCTTCTTTTACAATAATCATGAGCCTGAGCCATAATAAAAAAGCAGTTAATTATACAAATCTTTTTAACTGACACAATTACGATAGACCAGAAAGACACTTGATGTATAATCTATCAAATATTAAATAAAAATTAGGATGTTGAAGAAACAAAAGTATGTATAGTCGATAATTAACCGCCTCAAGAAAACTATGTGTATTATGGACGTTTAAATGACTTCTCTAGAATATTGTATGAATTTTTTTATTTTTAATAAGTGTAAACAACGAGTTATTTTAAAAATATGTATGATAATATAATTTACAGTCTGAAAAAATATTAACTTGTTAAGAATAAACCCATAAAGTTCTGATAAATAATTTTTGAATTTCATTAGGATAGATTTTAAAAATCCTGACTTGGACCTAATGAGTTTACCCTAATTTAGGTTTTCCATACTTAATTCTCATTAGGACCATATAAGGAATTCCTAAAATCGGACAACCTTATCAGGTCCTTATAAGACATCGAGTTAACCTGCTTCTAATTTCTAGTCAAGTATTGAAAAAACTTTGCAATTATATTAGACCATTTTCGTGAAATATTCTACTTTTTTTAAATCACTTTTTGAAAATTTTTCGAAATTCTTATATGATCTTTAGTTATTTTCATTAAAAAGTGAGTTCACTCTGAAAAATTCGATTATTGTTAAAGATTAACTGTTTCTGAGTGCTTATAATAACAAAAATAATCTATAGGTTGCTTACTAAGATGACAGATAAATAAACAATTCGTGAATCTCACCGTACATCTGATCTTTACGTTGAAGAACTTTTAAAATAGTAGAATTATTATTAAATAGTTTTTTTCATAATATTTGAATGAAAAATGCAATTAGCAATCGGACTCTTCTTATTGTTCATACAATAAGAGGGGCTAAAACGTCGATTGTATTTTTTTCGTCTTTTAGATCAATGCTTTCGATTTCAGTTTCTACAAAGAAAAATCCGAATTTTCGATATAGTCATATATATACACAGAGTTAAATATACCTTCAACATGTTAAACGTCTATTTATTCACACAATATTGAACTGAAAAACTATTCCTATTGTTCCTTTTCTATTATGAATGTTTGCCAAATAGAATCAGAGTTTTATTTTCCCCTCTTTTCACGCAATATGTATAATATCTTACCCCTCGATGATACGGCTAGTTGATCCTCAAACGATGGTATGTTACTAAATCGCTTATAGAGAGGGGTTCGACCGTAACCGTGAGGGTAATGCAAAGTATTTAAGGGAAAACACGTGCAACGTTGGAGGGTAAGATCACCATTTGGTCTGCACTTGTTAGATCAGACGTTGGTCATACTTCCGATAACATCAATCAAATTCTTTCATATTATCGATCCTTGTAGAAATATAGTCAAGAAACTAAATTCATTGATATCCTTTTTTCACAGTGTATGATTATGACATATCTGTTTAGTTATAGTAAAATATCGAACAAGGTGGAAAAGAATTTTAATTTTATTAAAATTGAAATCAAGAAAACAGATTATTAATACTTTTCGTATATTCATAGCTTTCTTTTTATTATAAAATCACTTTCCTCTATTTGATTATCAATAATGCTACGAAATACTTTTATTCTTTTTTTCATAAAGATTACGCGGTAAGTTTTTCATAAATTCAATTCTTAATGCATTCTTAAGCACAATTGAATATTATCGCTTTAACAATGTTTAAGTCAGATGCCTTCGATATTTTATGTCTTTAAACCAAGTTTTGTCCTATTTAGATATTTTCGACAATCTGTACTTTAGAGCCGTCTTGAATATTACACTTACATAAAATTCCATTCGTAAAACTATGCTTTAATTTTTAATCACTATAGTCATCATTTAGATCATTTAAAATATAAATAAAATTCTTTTCTATTTCGCAATACAAGTTTCTTAGGAAATTTATTCTGTATGATCATACTTTTTTTTCGGATTATATCTATTTTCTCTTTTAGATGTACCAAGAAATTGTAAATTTTCGATAAAACAAAACTAAACTATATGTAACATAAAATGAAATAGTAAATAGGTTACTTAAATTGAAAAATATCTTTAAAACTTAGTCTAATTATATTTTATCTTTTCTTGTTTATAAGTATACATATATTTCATGAATTAAAGGCCAAGAAGTGTATTCCTGATAAACACGATGAGTAACGAAATAGCTAACAAGCTATATTAACTGTATCTTTCTATCGCTTCATTGATTTTCAAACTGTCCTTATCCCTAAAGAATAATTAGAAATCTCCAGCACGTGACTGCCGCGTGTCATCAGTCTTCTATGGGATATTCCAATAAGAATTTATAAGGATGATTATTTAACCTTGCAGATATGACTTAAATCGAGTTGCAATAAACAATCATCATAACACATTCCATATCCCTCATATAACATTATTTAATGTTCATATGATAACAAATCGAAAATTTTTGAATTATGACGCTCTAGTAGAAAAAATTGTCATTGTGATTAATTTGTGATAATTAGTAATTATAGACCATTAAATACTGAACATTATCTGGTTTTTCGTGACAGTGATAGGGCAGATTTGAAAAAAGCTTTATTATGACTATATATAAAAATTATAACAATATTTATCTGAAATGAATATCTATTACATCGTTCTAAAATAAATTTTAATGTTCTCTCACTGTAGATTGTAGTGCACTATTGTTATCCATCTATATATGTTAAATATGACGTCTCTCATTTGATTAATATTGTAGTCACTTTTTACAGACTTGGAAACGCATTAAAAGTTACTACAATATTTATCAAGTGAGCGACGTTATATTTAACTCGTTTAGAAGTGTATCAACAATCCACTTTGATGAGCAGAACTATTAATATTAAAATGCAAAAAAAATATTGTTGTCTGTAATAAACTCTCAAAATCACAGGTTGGCACTATCAGACACAAAATGACAAATAGAATTTCATCTAAATCATGTTTTTTCAATAAGTTATGAAGCACTTGTAGTATACACTTGTTACTATCGGCTTCTGAAAGTGTTTTATTATCAAAACCGATACAGCATGTGCATGCGATGTTTCCCATGCGTCTTACATTGTATATGCTTCTAACACTCTTTAGAAACATTTACAACTGTTAATTTTATGGATGACGGTACATTTATACGCCTCAGCCATTTTGAAATAATAATAACGACTGATTTTTTTGGTGGTTTGTGAGATGTATAAAAAGTATATTTCAATTTGATATTCAAGTAATAACACCACACTCATGTGAAACAATTACGGTACTTGAAATGACGAATAATTTTTTAAAAATACAAACATTCAACAAGATTATCTACGAACGGAAAATTCAGAATTATGATAAATTCAATTGTTTTCTGCTTTGAAAACAATATACAATACTTTAAAAAAAATAATTAATGACTGTTTTTCAATTGCGCACCTGAGTCAAACGATATAACCGTACTTTGACTTAAAATTGAGATCAGAACAAGATCAAAATCAAGAACTGGTTTTGTAATTATGAGGTCTTGCTGTTAAGTCACGAGAAAGGTCTGAAGACCTGACTTTATATTACATTAGATAAATTAGTACAGCAGAAACATATCTATATAAGATGAGAAGGCAATAAGAAATGGATCCTTGATCGAATGATTTCAATAGAAAAAAAAATATTCGCGACTCATGAAATGTATTCAAATGTATTTTTTTTATACGAAATTAAACTTACAACGATTGTAAAAAATTTTTTCTGCCAATGTATGAACTGCGACTCGTATTTGAAAACTTGAGATGAGTAAAAGCAAGCAGGATCACTTAACCGATTGCGCTGCGGAACTGTCAGTATATCTTAAACAATAAATTGTTTTGGGATTGACCGTAATATTCTTCAACTAATTATGTTAGGAATATTATTGTTAAATGGAATAAATATCGACAAAATATTGTAATTGATGACTACGTATTTCTTTCAATTCTTATATATTTTCTATTAAAATTAAAATTTTGCATAAATCATTTGAAATGGTATTAGGAAAACTTTCCACTAGAAAATCCATTGTTTGAGGACGATTGATTCGAATTCGTCAAAAAACATAACTTGAAAAACGAAAAGTCTTTTAACAGTCCTACATTTTTCATAACAGTTGCTTATTGTAGTTGAAAGCCTTTTACCAATCAAATACAGTTGATATCTACAAAGTATTGTTGTAAATAGCTAAATATCTTGTTTTACTGATCGAATATTGCCTAAAACAATCGAAAATTTTTCTTATCAATTAAAACTGACATGTTTATCTGTTTACATTCTTTTGAAGTTATTAAGAGAATACTCTGATAAATAGGTTATAATATGTTATCAAAAATAGCATAAATGTAGAGTCACTATTACCTTCTTCTGAGAAAATAGCTGCTGAAACATGTTTAAAATTTTTCAAGGCTTGGTACTAAGTCCAAATAATTCAAAATAAGGTATTTGACTCGTAAAAATCTCATTTTAATAATATGCATAATCATGATGTTATTACATTTTCCTGTATCTAATGCTGTTTTCTATGATATTTTGATATAATTATATTTAACAGAAAACTTTTTACTGTAAAAGCTAAAATTTCTCTCCGCAAAACTACAATTTTCCTTAGTGTTGAAAGTTTGACTTTTATTTAAACTAAGAATGAGTTTCCGATTCAAAAATTCGGCGACTGATTATTTTATATTAGGGTTGCATTACTTTTATAGTATTTTCATGAAAGACTGCAAAAAACAGTTTTCATAAACTGATATTTTAATTATTTAAAGTTAGACACGAAGAGTTAAATACTCCGTTGTAATCTACATTTAACTTTTATTATAGCTCTACAAACAATAGACAAAAATGAGAACGGGAATCTCTGGTCGTGAAAAATGATTAATGCACCTAAAATAATTTTAAAAAATGACTCAGTAGGTCTTTAATTGGATAAATTAATCAGAATAAAAAATAAAATTATGCAAACAATTGTGATACCTTAATGCAGCAACAAGAGCATAAGTTGTATAGAATTATTTTCAGTCCTATTAGATAACTGGAATTAAGGGTTAATGGAAAGATGTCCGAAAATTCCAATTTGAGCTGAAAATTCACAATTCAATAGTTCACATTTTGAAGTGGAGAAGTTTGGACAGATTTAGGAATTTAAAACGACACATCCATAATGTTTGGTGACAACTCCGTAATCGGTTACTGATGTGACACAATAATTGGAATGTTATTCGTGTAGAGTGTTTTTGTTTTTTAAAGTAGAACAAATCAAAATAGGTCAACTTTTTTTTCTTTACGTATTAGAATATTATTGGTTTCACTATTATTTCGGAGCCGGACTATCCGTTTTACACTGATATGATGGCACGCTAGTTTGTAGATGTTTTACACACTACACTGCGAAAAAAATTTCGTTAAACGAAAGAATTTTTTATCCAATCAATAAAAGAAACTTGGAATATTCTCAAGATAATATTTTATTCAGACTAATAGTAGTGTTATCAAAAACACATTTTGTCTTTTGTTTCAATGTTGCGACAAGTTTGAAAAGACATTTTCAAGGTTTCGCCAAGAATGAAAACAAAAAACATTTTATTCATTTGAGTAAGGAAAATGATTTCAATGAAATATTCATAATTTCGAAGATATATTTTATTGCGACTATTTGAAATTTCGATGTTAATGATCGAATGAAATATTTTTTGTATGAAGTAAATTTTTTTCTCAGTGTAGATACACTGGTATTTGCCGAAGTTACTGAAAGGATATCTTCTTGATCATTTCTACTAATGTTTCGAATCTCTGATGTTCTTTATTCGTAATTGGAAGCACATAGAGAGAGAAATCATATAATTTTTGTTGAAAAACAAAAAACGTCGTATTTAAACCTGTTTGAAAAAATTTCAAAGATAGCCAATCTTTTCTGACCTTCAATTCTTACTTTTCTCAATAACAAAATGCACGTTGTTTGAACTTAATAGTAAAATATCTCGAAAACTATGAATCCGATATCTAGATATAATACATACGGTGTTTAGAAAATCGTTTTACAAATGAAATGACTCTATATAGAATTTTCTACAACTAATAGTCAACAAGAGATAATTTTTTTATTTGAAATCATTATCATGCTCCACAGCGTTGATACCTTTTTTTCTCTTTCTCGCCATTACTAGCAGATAGCATTTGAAAAATTATGAGACAGCATGGTAAAATATATTAGTTCGTCTAAGATTCTATCGTAGAATCTTAGAATTTTTGCATCTCATAAAAATATTTTTCTGTCGGAAATGTAACATTTTACCGTGATGTTTTCCGAATTTCACGAGGCTCAATTTTCGAGGAAAAAAATTATATCCTTTAAATTTCATATGACCAATGATAATTTTTATGTTTTTACCGTACAAAATTGAATACGTTCACACGTTGATTGTAGTGCTAAGCACAATCATTTTTCTATGAATTCTTTTTTCATCTATATTGCGATATTTGTTAATCATTTCTTTTAGTCGAGATATCTAAACTGTACTTATTTCTAAATTTCTTAATATACTGAGTGATTTATTTCCAGTTTCATAAATCTAAACAGAATAGTTTACAAAATAAAATCAACATACCTGTAAATTATTGACTAATCTATAAATATAATATTAAGATGATAACTAGAATTTCAAGTAAATTTTCTTTTAAATTTAGAAATAATCATAAATTTTTTCTTAAAATTCATAAATGCAGACAGTTATGAAAAGTAATTCAAATTATTAAAACGAATTCTGTTAGCGAGTAATTAAATATATTTTTGAATCTTTATAAAATTTAGAATTATGACAGTTATTATTTTTTAATATGATTTTGCGACCTTTCATATAACATTAGCATCAATATTTCAATAAAAAGGTGGAGCGATTGTACACCAATGAAAATGTATGAAATCAAGTAGGCGGGACTTACTGCTGTACACCCGCGGCAACGCTAAATGGCCGGCCTAGATGCGCACAATAGAATGTTCTAACAAAAATTTAGTAGAAGACACATATAAGAAAAGTGTGTTACCATACCTTGATTACATATTGTTACCGCGATGTGTTTTTATTGTATAAAACATCAGTTTTAATTAAAAATCCGTTAAAATCGATTCGTTTTAGAAACTTAATAAAAAACGTATTTTCTCTTTTATAAGCATCATCGTAAAAAACAAAAACATTTTCTTCCATGTCTATCAGTGAGTTGTTCGATATCATTCATTCTACATCAGTGTGAATTTAGAAATGAGCTGCGTGAAGTTTATAACTCAAATTTTTTGTTTTGTGTAATTTATAATGATAGAATTTCTGTCAGCAACAGAATCTGGAAACCGTTTCGTACCGAATTTATTCTCAGCATTACGGAGCATGCCTTTTCGACAACTGAATACAACGACGAATGGTATATACAAACTTGATAAGACTTGTATTTTTTAGATTAAAATTTTGAAGTCCCAGTATAGAAGTTTTATTTTATTTTTGTACAACAATAGTAAAGGTTATCTTTGTAAAAAATGTTATAAAAATTATAATTTTTCTGTACTGTTGATTCGTTAAAAAAATCAATCTACAATAGAAAACGATAAAGATCTTATAATTTAACACTTATAAAAAAAAATTAGTTCAATGTTTTATATGATAAAAGGATTGACATTTTCAAAGTAACGTAACTTATAATTTTCTTCAGTACACAGAATTTTTTTTGAAATTTTGTTTGTTAACGTTTCTATAACGACTGATCTCTCTCTAAAAATCGTTTTTCATGTTGAAGAATGTATACTTTTTTAATAAATCATTAGTTTTTTATGAATTTTAGAAATTTCTAATGATAAGAATTCTACTTGAGCATATCAGAGTATACAAATTGCTGAAATACTTTTTTTAAGTGTAATGTAAAATGCAATCAACACTGTGGCGGATTTAAGTAGTTCATAATAAATAATTATTTCTTCCTTAGTAAATAATTTATTTAAAGATATAGCAAAAATCGATTACACCTATAATACTCAAGTATAAAAAATGATATTATTTTCGGAGTCAAAATATCAGACTCTATTTAAATCCATTAATATAAGTCTAGTAGCGTAAATTTCAAGTAGTACTTTACTAGAAATCAATCATGCTATGATGTTAATAACTTTTCGACGATGAATTCTCGTAGTAGTTACTGACGAAAGCATTTGTGCAACATTTTTCGCTTCTAAATTTGTAGTGAGTATTATTTTAATAAGTGAGTATTTTAATGAGAATGAAAACTTTCGTTGTATAAACGGTCATAGATAAGAAAAGAAATAATGGTACTGTTTCTGTAGAGAATCAAATTCTCTATAATGAATAATCTGTAAGAGGACCGATTTGTTTCAACAGCTAAAAGAGTCCAGCGCTCTAAATGCTTACGCAAAATTGACTATTCATAAAGTTCCGGCAAAATGTGCTATTGAGCGCCTTTTCAACAAACAATGCAACGAAAAATGCAATTCATCAACGAAAGAAATTCGAAAAATGGATTTTCCAAATCACTATCAAAACATTCTGTTATTAAACTTTTTCGAAAAATATTCATTTTCAATGTTGCTTTCAATTTTCGATGACTTTTTTTTTGTTGTCTTTCTCACTTTGCTACCTTCATATCGTTTAGAAGGAGCTGTTATTTTTTTTCTAAAAAGAAACTATTACATTTGTTGAATAAAATTTATTTTATGATAAAAAATATTATAAACATTATTTTCACTACTTTTACTTTTATTTCAAGGATAAAGTGACAAACATATCTTGTTATAATGCACTGAAAACTTTTACATCTCCATTCAGAGAATATAAACCAATTTCTTTTTAAATCTCGAACAATTATTATAAACTATTTTTTTGAACAATTGTCAAATATACAACTATAAAAGGAATTTTTCACATAAAATCATCCTCATTGTTATGAGAATAATGCTACGTTAAAATTTTCGATTCTCTGTTTTATACCATTCGCTTTTCGAATTGTTTATAACAAAAGAATTATTTATTAATTCGGACAACTTCTTACTAGGCACTCGTGTTAATCTTCTCTTTTTTTTGATAATATTATTTTCAATTTATGACAGTCTATTTTCTGCATTATCTAAACAAATTTTTTGATATAAACAATTGTTTTGAATTATACGATGTTTTTTCACTGAATTTCCTGAAAGTCATGATTTTACTTAATAAGTACATCGCAGAAAATTGAATTTTTGATTTCAAGAAAACAGTAATTTATAATTTTAGCTAAAATTTAAGCTACGGGACTCTATAGAACACGAGTTTCACTTACAAATTTAATCACTAAAACATTGTCTTCAAAAACATTTAATTTGAATTATTTATTTAATGAGTCGATGGCTAAGTGGGTTAAGACACCAGATTTAGATGCACACGAGTTGGCGGTCATAGATTCAAATCTCTCCTAGAAATATCTTTACAACAATACGGGTCTTTCGCACAATTTTAACCAATACTAATGTTTATTCTATAATAATATGTCAATAATAAACAGATCTTAAAATAATCGAAAAATTTTACAATTTTAGTTTTAACAAATAAATATCAGGGTTACTTTTAACCTACAACTTTTGTTTCACGCATAGTGTAATTTTCGATAGATGTTTAGTTAATTTCAATATGCATACTTGAAATGTACTTGACAAATGTTTAATAAAATTACTATACAATTGTACATGTAAAAAACTTCCATTACATGCATAATAAAATTATTACATCAATTTTTAACAGTGAAATTGAAAATTTTGTGATAAATTGTAACGCTATAACATTATTGATATTAAAGCTTGAAATTTAAAAATAAGTGCTGTTTTACCTTACATATTTTACTGTATCAAATAAAATGTTATACCTATTTGTAATTCAAATACGTTAGGTAGAAAAGAAGAATTTATTAATAACAATCACTTTTTTTACATGAAAATGTTACTTAAAATGTTATCACTATAGAATTATTACTATTTTATAACTATACAAAAAACATACATGAATAACGAAAACTTATTATTCAAACTATGAAATTACTATCTAAAACATTTTTGATCAATTTATATTTTGTAATGTAATTCCAATATTGCGCGGACGAAGTCGCAGAAATCTGAGAAAAAGTCGCAGAAAAAAACAAATTGATCAGGTATAGGTTGGAAATGCCTAATGTACGCTAATCCATTCAATTCCCAATAAGGGCCCAATAGGTATTTAGGCATGCCTAAAATAAATACTACTTGGGGTTAAGTCGATCGAAAGTGTACAATAATTATTTAATAAAATTAATTCTTCATTAATTAATAGGCAACAGTAATAAAAGTAACATCATGAGTACAAAAATAAATTATGTTGAATGAGCACTCATGAATACTAGAAAAATACACTGACAAGTGTTAGTTCGATGAATGCGTTGAGTATACGACAACGTAGCTTGTAAGGCCGCGTTGTACACTTGAGTCCGTGAGTGTTATGAGTTTCAATCATAAATTCTATAAGTTACTGAGTATAGTTTGTGAGCACACAAATGAGAAAAAATGAGTCGGTGTAACTGAATGAGTACGTTGGATAAGTACAAAGGAGTGCACGGAAGTTGACAGCGTTCATGGCCTTGGTTGATCTGCGTTATAAATGCGCTGATAAGTTATCAGCTGAGCTCGAGATTCAAATAATTAATTCAGTAATCGATTACTGAACCACGTTGTTGAAAATTGAGGGTTTAGGAGACTCAATTTCCGAGTATTATTGTGATAATTTATTTATTTTTTCACGTGGTGTGAAAAAAAAATTTGTTTCCTGTGCTCACACTTCATTTTGTTTGGAGATGTTGTCATTACAAAAAATATGTAGCTACATATATTGGTTAAATTATTTCACTATTTTTATTTAATTAAAAAAGTAACACGAAGTTATGAATGTAACTGTCTTACTTAATCATAATTTTTTCTTAATCTAATACCTATTATTTCATGATCTTTCAAAGCTATTTTTTCTTTATATTTACTGTTCACCTATTCTTCAATATAATTTTTAGATATTTTATTATATTTTATATATTTTAAAATATAAGTTTTAAGATTTTGCTATGAATTTCAGTAAAAAATCGACAATCAGGAGCAAGTGTTCATTACAATGACTGTATTTTCAAAAAGTTGAAAACTACATAGTCGAAGCAACACTTATTCAATGAATGTTGGTCAGTTGAATAGATAAGATTTCTTGATGCTTTTTTTATATAGCCACCTCTTCAAGAAAAAAAACGTAAAAATCATCAGTTGGTCAATGATCGGATGTCTTCTCACATTTTCCCTTTAAATTTCTTACTATCCTAAAAATAGAAACGAACGACATAGATTCAAAATTGGAAACTGAATCACTTCAAAGTGAATTTAATAGAAGTAAAAGTAAGGATTCAAGTTTAAATCGGTATGTTTATTAAATATGGACTTTTCAATTTTTTCGAAGAAAATTTGAATAGATTCAGAAGTCGTTAAACAGAAGTAAAAATGATCATTAAAATCGATAGAAGAATACGTATAGCACCGCAAAGTTATTTTCTATTTTTGTAAAAAAGTTTTAAATTAAAGTTGATATAAAAGAGAATTCAGAAAATGTAAGCAGAAGGTAAAGTAATGTTTTTTTTTACATGAGTGAAAGAACGCTTTCTAACAATTAAAAAAATTATGTCATAAGAAAAAATTTTTGAAGTACAAATTAGATGAATTATACATGTGTTATGCAGTAAGCAAAATTTATTAATTTTTACAATCAATTTCTATGCGTGTACGCACTCTTGACATATACATTAATTTTTTTGGTAATGAGATAATCATGTCATTGCTTTAAATGTTATTTTATATTATTCATATTCTTATTGTGTCCACTCAGATTGTGGGTGTAAAAAATTTATCTATTTTTGATAAATTTATTAATAGAACACCGATGACATGTAAAAAGAGGTTATTCGGTGTGAGGGATCACAAATTCTGCATACGTAATGCTTAATTGTAAATAAGTATTTTGAGTGTCTTCATTCCATTAAAACATCAATTGCATCAGCGAAAATACAAAAATTCGGGTTAAAATATGAATTTTATTGACTAATTATATGCAAGCCCCTGTCACTTATGAGCCCCCGAGTGCAGAAAGAGTTGAAACCTACTGGACCGAAATATATGGTCGCGCTAGTGCGCTAGATGTAGACACTCCAGCCCTTCAACTTTTCAGAGAATTCTGTGACGAACATCTATCACGAATTCCTGAAGAGTTTCAACGAGTTAGCATGGATGAAATCAGGAATGCTCTAAGGGGCACAAAGAACTGGGCTGCCCCTGGGCCAGATGCAATCCCCACCTTCTGGTGGAAGAAATTGACCTCATCCCACCAGCATCTGGCTCGTATCTTCTCAGAATATCTAGGAGGAGATACACCCATTCCTGGATGGCTCGTTGAAGGGCGTACTGTGCTGATCCCCAAAAGTGGTGATCTGTCCAACCCCAAAAACTACAGGCCTATTGCATGTCTAAATACTCTCTACAAATTGTTTACAAAGATTTTGAACGAGAGGATTTTGACTGCAATAGAACCTGTATGGAGACAGATAAACGAACAACGTGGCAGCAAGCGTGGCTTGACAGGTTGCAAGGAGAACTTGCTAGTAGACCGATGCGTCACAATGGACGCATACTACTACAAGCGCAACTTGTCAATGGCCTGGGTGGATTACAGAAAGGCATTTGATACAACATCACACGAGCTTCTCCTCTACTTGCTCGAATGCCTTTCAGTACCCCCACAAATAGTGAGATGCATCGAACATCTGATGCCGCTCTGGAGGACACGTTTCACCGTAACATCTGGTGAAACAAGAGTGTCTACCAGAGCAGTGCCATTTAGGAGAGGCGTATACCAGGGAGATACCCTGAGTCCTCTCCTATTTTGCATCTCACTGCTGCCATTATCTGTCACTCTACGCCGAACGCCTGGATATAAAGCCGGACGAGTCTCCAACCGCGTACACAAAGTCACACATCTATTTTATATGGATGACTTGAAAGTGTACGCGGCAAGTCCTGAGAGACTCCGAACAGCCCTAGAAGTTGTTTCCGAGTATACCAGTGCAATCGGCATGGAGTTTGGGTTGGACAAGTGCGCAGTTGCCCACTTAGTAAAAGGAAGATCGCCGAACTGGAGTGATAATGTCGAGCTTACAGACGGGAGCATCATAAAACATCTGGATGCTGGAGAGTCATACCGATATCTTGGACAGGCACAATCTCCTTTGCAGGACGTGTCTGTCATCAAAGATACTCTCCGCAGTGAGTACAAGTGGCGACTTAAGAGAATATGGGGCTCTGAATTATCAGGCCCTAACAAAGTCAAAGCCACGAATATGCTCGCTGTCCCAGTCTTGCTATACTCATTCGGAGTTCTTAAATGGCTCCGAAAAGAGCTTAAAGATCTGGACATTATCACGAGGAAAGTGATGACATTATATCGAAGTCATCACCCGCGATCTTCTGTCCAACGCCTATACTTTCCCCGTGATCTGGGAGGGCGTGGACTACTAAGTTTGGAGTGTCTACATGACAGGTTAGTGATAGGCCTGGCTTATGACATCTATGAGAGCTCTGATCCTCTTCTCAAGTTCGTGAACAGCTTTGAACTATTGGGAAGGGATGCGTTCCTATATAGAGCAGCATATCAGGCAGCGCAGAACCTCGGCTCAGTTTTCGACCCTAGCAGTCCAGACGGTCTAAGGCTTTTGCAATTGACCAGAGGGCAGCGAAAGGTCGATATAAAAACAACCGAGCAGTTTAAAACTGCTCGACGAACATGTGGCAAAGTCCTTACATGGTGTGTTTTATCGTCATCTCGAAACACAGGACTTGTCACACCAGCTGACTTTCCAATACCTTAAGTCAGCTGGCTTGTTCTCTGAGACCGAAGGATTCATTATGGCCTGCCAAGATGGTGTATTCCCCACCCTCGCCTATCGGCGTGATGTTATGCACGAGCAACTCGAGGACACAAGATGCCGAGTTTGCCACGGTGATGTAGATGAGACGCTATTTCATGTTTTATCGGCTTGTCCGATATTAGCGCGCTCAGCCTACACTCACCGGCATAACGCCGCCCTAAGAGTGCTGTATTACCACCTTCGGCACTCTTATGGAATAGACGAGACACCAGTGCTGCCCTATATGCCCGGTGAAATTGAGTCAGTCGTTGAGAACGGGAGAGCAAAAATTCTTTGGAATTACCCGCTCTCTACGCCCCAACGTATTGAACACAATAAGCCGGATATTACTCTCTTCGACCATACCACCAAGCACGTATATTACATTGAGTTCTCAGCCCCGGCTGAGACAAATATACGTGCAAAAGAAGAGAGTAAACAGGAACGCTACAGAGAGCTCATGGAGGTCATGAGAAATGTCTATCACGACTACACAGCGCACGTGATAGTCCTGGTGATTGGCGCCCTCGGAGGGATGAGGGACCGCTTTCTGACAGAGCTTCGAACAATACCAGTCTGCCGTAGTCAGGCTGAGATCCTCGCGGCTCGTATGCAGAAAGCGGTCATCCTTGGTTCTCTCCGAATCCTGAGACGACTGTAACAAATGACTGAACGGCTGCAGCCCCGGCTCACCCTCAAACCTGAGGGAGTCAGGTGCCTGCAGGATAATTCCGTCTGGTCAGGCCCCAGGTGGGTCGGAGCCCTGGGATCCCTGGCCAGACACCTCTGACGAATCGCAAGATGAAAATAATAATAATAATAATAATACGTAACATCCGTCACGAATTCCTGAAGAGTTTCAACGAGTCAGCATTGATGAGATCAGGAATGCTCTAAGGGGCACAAAGAACTGGGCTGCCCCTCGGCCAGATGCAATCCCCACCTTCTGGTGGAAGAAATTGACATCATCTCAACAGCATCTGGCTCGTATCTTCTCAGAATATCTAGGAGTAGATACACCCATTCCTGGATGGTTCGTTGAAGGGCGTACTATGCTGATCCCAAAAGTGGTGATCGTGATTTTGATTGCAATAGAACCTGTATGGTGACAGATAAACGAACAACGTAGCAGCAAGCGTGACTTGACAGGTTGCAAGGAGAACTTGTTAGTAGACCGATGCGTCACAATGGACGCATACTACTACAAGCGCAACTTGTCAATGGCTTGGGTGGATTACAAAAAGGCATTTGATACACATCGCATGAGCTACTCCTCTACTTGCTCGAATGCCTTTCAGTACCCCCACAAATGGTGAGATGCATCGGACATCTAATGCCGCTCTGGAGGACACGTTTCACCGTAACATCTGGTGGAACGAAAGTGTCTACCAAAGCAGTGCCATTTACACAAAGTCACACATCTATTCTATATGGATGACTTGAAAGTGTACGCGGCAAGTCCTGAGAGACTCCGAACAGCCCTAGAGGTTGTGTCCAAGTTTACCAGTGCAATCGGCATGGAGTTTGGGTTAGACAAGTGCGCAGTCGCCCACTTAGTAAAAGGAAGATCGCCGAACTGGAGTGATAATGTCGAGCGTACAGGCGGGAGCATCATAAAACATTCGGATGCTAGAGAGACATACCGATATCTTGGACAGGCACAATCTTCTTTACAGGACGTGTCTGTCATCAAAGATACTCTCCGCAGTGAGTACAAGTGGCGACTTAAGAGAATATGGAGCTCTAAATTATCAGGCCCTAACAAAGTCAAAGCCACGAATATGCTCGCTGTACCAGTCTTGCTATATTCATTCGGAGTTCCTCAATTGCTCCAAAAAGAGCTTAAAGAACCCGAAGAATTCGAGGACACAAGATGCCGAGTTTACCCCGGGGATGTAGATGAGACGCTATTCCATGTGCTATCGGCTTTTCCGATATTAGCGCGCTCAGCCTACATTCACCGGCATAACGCCGCCCTAAGAGTGCTGTATTACCACCTTCGGCACTTTTATGGAATAGACGAGACACCAGTGCTGCTCTATGTGCCCGGTGAAATTGAGTCAGTCGTTGAGAACGGGAGAGCGAAAATTCTTTGGAATTACCCGCTCTCTACTTCTCAACGCGTTCAACACAATAAGCCGGATATTACTCTTTTCGACCATACCACCAAGCACGTATATTATATTGAGTTCTCAGCCCCCGCTGAGACAAATATAGGTGCGAAAGAAGAGAGTAAACAGGAGCGCTACAGAGAGCTCATAAAGGATATGGAAAATGTCTATCACGAATACACAGCGCACGTGATAGTGCTGATGATTGGCGCCTTCGGAGGGATGAGGGACCGCTTTCTGACAAAGCTTCGAACAATACCAGTCTGCCGTAGTCAGGCTGAGATTCTCGCGGCTCGTATGCAGAAAGCGGTCATTCTCGGTTCTCTCCGAATCCTGAGACGACTGTAACAAATGACTGAACGGCTGCAGCCCCGGCTCACCCTCAAACCTGAGGGAGTCGGGTGCCTGCAGGATAATCCCGTCTGGTCAGGCCCCAGGTGGGTCGGAGCCCTGGGATCCCTGGCCAGACACCTCTGACGAATCGCAAGATGAAAATAATAATAATAATAATAAATATGTTTCTAGTTCCGAAAAAATGAAGATGACTGGATAAAATTAGCCGAGGATTTTGAAAAGAAGTAGCAGTTTTCCCAGTGTTTTAGAGCTGTTGATAGAAAATATGTCTGGATTCAACAGCCACAAAATAGTGGTTCATTTTTTTACAATTACAAAAGCCGTTTCAGCGATGTTCTATTTGCTATAGCAAATGATAATTACGAATTTATATTCGTTGATGCTGGAACTAATGAACGAGTTTTGAATGGACGAGTCATCGATCAATCAATTTTTTTATAAAAATTACAAAATAATCAACTGAAAATCCCACCACCAGAATTCCTACCAGAAACAAATGTTAAACTCGACTATATATTTATTGGAGATGATGCATTTTCTCTCCGTACTGATTTTATTAAGCTATTTACTTACAAAAAACGCGATGAAGATGAAAAGATATTTAATTACTGACTTTCAAGAGCAAGACTACTTTAACGATGAAGATGCAGTTCTTGGCAGTGGGACCATTAAGATAATTAAAGTAAATTACGCGGACTTAATGAACAACAAATTTGTATGTCTGATTACAAATTTTGATCAGTTATTGCATCAATGGTCAATGTTGATGATCTTGGAAGCTCTTGATCGTTCAGAAAGTGCATGAGTTCGAAGTACCACAAATTTGGCAGAACAACTTCTTCAGTTCTCATGCCTAATTTAATATTTTTCAACTTCTTTAATTCACGATGATATACACTCTGCATATTATTTATTGTTCAATCACTAACTTTCGATTAGTATTTGGTTCAACTTCTTTCAATTTTTTGATTAAAAGTTCATAGTCACGATTTTTTTTCGATTCGAAAATCCTTTTGATTTCATTTTCTAAGTGGACGGTAAATTTTTATATAGTTTAATAAATTGGTTACAAGCTCTTTAGGATATTTGCAAAAATCGCCTAGTTTTGTTTATATAAATGTGGAATATTCAAATAAAACTTTACTAATAACTTGACTGACAGTAGACAATATATTTTAGAAATTCTATGGAAGTATGTAACACGAATAGTCGCAAGAGACTGACGGAAATTTTCATAAAAGTGAAACTTCTGTACGATAAGTTGTAGTAATAAGAGTAAATATTCATTTAAGGAATATTTAAATTTTTGTTTGTCAATATTTTCTATTCAACAGCAATGAAGAAATATGAGTAAAGCAGAATTTAAGTACTTTTTTTTGGAGTTTTTACACACTTTTATTGCTGTAATCTGCACTTGTTCCAGCGGATTAAAAATAAAATATTTATTTCAAAATTACTCTTGAAAGAAACATCGTAAAAGTACCTAAATGCTAAAGTGTCTAAGTGCCAGGTTCAACCTTTTGTATAAAGATGTTTGAAATTGAATAAATTAGCATGGCGTGTACACGTGAATGAGAACAGAAAAAGAATGGCGACAGAAACTTCATTAGTCAAAAGGGGCCCTGAAAATTAGTCAAATGAGTGACTAGATTGGAAAATATCAAAGAATAGAAATAGTATAGAAGAACCACCGCATAGGGATCCGTTGGACGATTTCTTGGGGATACATATGGCATTTTAGCATTAGCTTTGTATCCCCCGCCATATAACAGCAAGTAAAAATTACCGTCTAACAGCTCTCATTGGGATCGTTCTTTCTATCAGGAGATACGTTTACTTTAGTAGTGTGAACATGCCATAAAAACTTCAGAAAACCTCATTAATTTACTTTAGTAATAGATTGAGTATGCTATTGTCTTTCAAAATTAATTATTTTAAGTAATGAATAATTGGCCACGCCCTCATATACAAGATTTAAAGACAGATTTATTTTTCTTAAATATAAGTTTTTTTTATAAAGTTGGTACCATTGTGAGGTTGCTGAAAAATTAAGTTGGCAAACAAAATGTACAGATTATTGAGGCGCTAATTATGAAATAAATTAAATATCATTATGTGATAATACTGACAATGATGAATAATAGTATATCCTTATAAATATCAATTGATTGTTTACTTATTCGATAACATGATGAGAGTCTTTGGTTATTTATGTATAATCAATTACTTTTTTATGAATAAATGCTCATATCTCGAGAACGGTAAGAGATAGAGCAAAAATAATGAAATTTTGCTTATAGTACACAAGCATAAATGGATAGATTATAAACACGAAAGCTCTGCGGTCAGAGCGCTGGACTTCTATTTTGCCGGGTAGGGTTCAATCCCAGTCACGGCTAATTTTTTTTTTCTTTTTTTATTTATTAGATTTGCATGTCATTATAATATTAACATGCCAAAATGAATTCTTTCTAACGATTTGATTTATGTAATTTACCGACGCCGAGTCGGAAAACATATGAGCAGGGCTATAAATACTTTTTTTAGTACAGCTACATGAACGTTGCTCTTTCTAAAGCAATTTAGAAATATTTAGAAGTAGTTGAAACAATCCGCAGGGAGTTCCGGCTCTTCACCGGCAAGCTCTATCCCCACCCTTCGTACTTACGCTTGCATTATACAACTTATAAACATAAACACAATGTCGGAGATGATGTGTTAGCTCTTTGGTTATTAGAACACCAGGCTTTTATTTTACCGATTAGGGTTCGATCCCAGTCATAGCCAATTTTTTTTTTCCTCTTTTTTCTCATTAAAGTTTTATATAAATGCAATAATAAGTTGTTTGTATTAGTTCAAAATCAATTCCTATTATCTTTTAAAAACAAAATTTTCTGTAAAAGAGAATTCATAGCAACTCCTTCTTCGCCCGCAGTTTATTTACATAAAAAGAAGTTTTTTATACTGTTTTACTTTTTTTTTTACTCTTTCGTGATTAATTCAATAAAATATATGAATTAATATATAAATAAAGTAAAGTACGAAATACTGGGACACAGAAAAAAATAAAACTAATACTGAGACACTTGAGAGTTTTTCTAATTTTTAGTAGACAATTATAATACATTTACATAATAGCAATCAATTCGTGTGAGTCATACTTTAATGATTCTAAAACTGTTGAAGATATTACTGTTAAGATGAAAAACTATTTATAATTGAATCATTTAGAATGTGATAAACTAGTACCTTACTGGGTACCACTTTTTTTGTAATTTTTCTAAATTTTCATGATAATGAGCAACATAAAAAATAACATCTTTTACTAATTTTTTTTTTGCATAAGTCGATCAATTCATATTCTTTACTAAGTATTGAATGATTCCTTAATTTAATTATTACAAAATTAGGCCAAAACATTTATTTTTAATTAAATTATTGCGTGTCCTACTACTACTCCTAGTTTCGTAATGCGCGCCAATACCTGGACAAAAGAATTTCATTTGTCCCCGATAAAGCGCCTCTTGAAATAGCGTGAAGCAATACTGAGACAACCTATTTTATAGAGGACATTAAAAAGTTTTTTTTCCAATTAATTAGTTATTATTGCCATAAAGTACATTAATTATATCAAACTAACTGATTATTAAAAACAGTTAATAATCTAATAAAAACGACATTACTAACTTAATTTCATTAAATTTGACATTTCAACCTAAAAGTTTACTAGTGTTCATCGACGGCTAAAAATAAAAAGAAAAAAGGTCGTCAAAGAAATGAAGTTAAAATCAAAAATAATAAAGGAGCGAATGTAAAAAAAAATAAAACAAAAAAAAGGAGTGAAAAAGATTATGATGTTAACATTATCACGGATGCACTGAATGCTATTGAACTTGGTCAAACTTTAAGAGGAGCAGCTCATAAGTATGGAGTTCCTAAAAGTACTTTATACGCTAAACTGAAGAATAAATCATCTATAAATTGTAGAAAAGGTCCAAGGACAATATTATGTAAAAATGAAGAAAGTGACATAGTTAAATGAATTTTGTATTGTGGAGAGAGAGGATTTCCTGTTAGTAAAAACCAGTTATTAGACTGTGTTGACAAATTTATAAGTAATCAGAAAAGAAAGACACCATTTAAAGGTAATCGTCCAGGAAAGCATTGGTATAATGCATTTATGCATCGGCATCCAAATTTAAGCAAGAGAATAGCACAAAATTTAATTCGTACTCGAGCATCTGTAACTGAAGAAGATCTTCGAGGATGGTTTTTATATGTTAAAAGTTATCTTGAGAAAGGATTTATTATCGATAGATGCTGATAGAATTTTTAATTTGGATGAATCATCATTTATGCTCGTTTCAAAAGGTAATTCTGTAATAACAAAGAAAGGTGCTAAATCAGTTTATCAGGTCGTTGGAGCAAATGAAAAAGCTTGTTTGACTGTACTATTTAATGGTGCTGCTTCAGGAAGTATGTTACCCCCATGATTTTATTTGATGTCAAGACTGTTCCTCAAAGAAAGGTTTTGGATAATGTACCAAAAAGTTGGAGTGTTGGTAACACTGAAAGAAGATGGATGACTGCAAAAAGTTTTTATAGTTACATAAAAAATGTGTTCTTCAAATGGCTAATTGATAATCATTACCAGTTTCCCATAATTTTATATTTAGATAGCCATTCGTCTCATCTTACAGTTCCATTGTGTCAGTTCTATCAAGCTAATAAAATCGAATTGATAGCATTATATCCAAACGCAACTCATATCATTCAACCACTTGATGTAGCACTGTTTTATCCATTAAAGGATGCGTACAGAAAACTTCTTCGCCAATGGCGAATAGATAATAATTTAGTTGACTTTAGAAAAGGCATGTTTGCTCCATATTTAAGCTAGCCCATTGAATCCATTGATGAATCAACGATTGTTAAGAATGGATTTGAAACATGTAGTTTATATCCATTCAATCCAGATGAAGTGAATTTCAATGTTTTAAATAAAAAAAAGACTCAAGACTTCTTTCATAAATTCAACAATGACGACTGTTTAGAATTTTTATATTGGTTTTAATCAATATAAAAAATATAAAAAAAAATTTACAAGATTTGCATAAAAATATTATCAATACATATATGTTATGGTTATTTAAATACATCTACATTAGAGCTCATATACTTGAAAAAAATTCATAAAAAACTAGCGGGGCTCCGCGACTTCGTCCGCGTAATGTGCATCATTATGTTACAAAATAGAAGGTTAATTAAAAATGTTTGAAATACAAATTTTGTAACATATATGAACTAATGCCAAACGTATACTTTGCGATAGTAATAAACGGTATTAATTCGAAAGTACTGATATAAGACCAAAACGAACTGAACTTCATCGTAAAATATAATTTCTGTTTGTTTACAAAGATTCAATTGCTGAATAAGAGGACTCCGTTTATATTTATTTCACACGATTAGTGACTGTTAAGAATAATTTAGCAGGTAGCAGTAGAAAAAATTTAGAAAGATCTTAATAAACATGAGTGGATATATTGGAAGATTATAAAAAATAGAAAAGATAAAGAAATATTACATGTGGTACATAACAACTGTATACAACATAATATGAACAGAAAAAGTAATCCTCAATAGGATGTAATACGTAAAAACAGAAAAATCGTCATGATATAATAAGATACATTGGCGGTTGAGCCTTTGAGTGTGGAGATTTGAGCTCGGGCTATGGAAAAAGCGTGGGAATGTTTCCGTTAGGGAATCCAAGGGAAAACTCGGTAACTGTAGGTATGCTTCGAATAGGCTCTATATTCAGACTTTTTAGGACGGAAACGGGGTGTCCAATGTAATTATCTCGGGAGAAAAAGGTTGAAAAGATGGGAATCTGGTTTACCAGGTACTTGTAATGGTGTTTTGGTTGGCTTATTCTCGTGTGACCTTGAGTAAAATAACTGTCTGTAAGAGGCTTCAAGAAGATATTGCGAATTCTCACTTACCATATTAGGAATTATATATTCACCGCTCGACGTGAATCTGCTGCGACAAAATGGATGATACGAAAGGATTCGATTAACGACTTTGATGAGATCTTCCTGGACACTGACGAGCCGAACAACGACGAGAACTTAATACAAAGAAAATATTCGGGACAAATGCCCTTGTGATAGCAGTGTCACCTCCCTTGGGATGTCTCCACTCCTGTAAAGCATGCAAATAAGGGTACGCAAGGGATTGACCGGGATAATTTCTCCACCCGAGTATTGAGATAGAACAACTTTTCATTATAAAAGAATAATTCCCAAACAATAATTCGTGGGGTTATCCCCCCGCGTCCTGAAGCGAGCTTTATAGTACCTTATTAACTAATTTACAGGAAGTTATATTTGAGACAAAATGAGTTGATGACCCGGGTACGGGACAGCAAAATTTACAATTGTTATTCCTCCAAATTAATTATTCTACAATTACTAATTTGTATAATTAAGAATCGGACAGGCGTTACAATCAGTGTTTTCGCGTCTTCTTACGGACTCGCCCTAATGCCCTTGAATAATGAGGTTGAATTAGGTGTGAGCTCACCGATGAGTGTCATTTTCTCTTGGAGATGCTCTAATTTCGCCCTGATTGGGACTACAGGCCTGGTGTTACTCGTTGTCGGAAGTCCTGGAGAACCCTCTGGCTACCCGGCGCCACGAATCCAGCCTTGTTTTCCGACTCCCGGACTGACTTTGTACTTTTGCGTGATGTTAATTAATTATGCTCTAGGAGCAGTGTATCGTTCCGTGTGTTCGTTATAACGGCGGAAGCCCAACTACTCCTGCTGTTTCGTCGGCGTGCTCGAGGCTCGATTTAGCGGGACCCCCTTCCATTTAGAAGCTCCGCCCACTCTGCTCATGCAGCGCCCTTCTGACTGAAGCTGATAGTCATGTCTGTTCGTGACCTTTGAGGATCATCCAGAAGTCCTCTGTACCGACGGCTGGTATTGGTGGTTTTCTGCTTGTCCTGTAACAGGGCTAGGAGTGTTGCCTCCCACAAATGGAGTGATGAGTACCTTCGTAGTTCATTTTGACGATATAGATGTCGCCACTTGTCTCGGAGGGTCATGCTTCGTTCTTGTATTGTAACAATAATTAACACATTGACTAGGATAATGTGACGCATTCGGTAGAAAGATTCAATCGAACAGTCACTTTATTTTACAAAAAGAGAAAATTACGAGTTAGAAGAACGTAAATATATTGGAAAAATCCTGTTTTCAATTGTTTACAACGAATTCAATGGTAATAAACAATTTACATCAACAGAAAGAAGGTATAATTTTCCTTATAATGTCCTTTACATTTTTGCTGAATGTGGTCACAATCGGATTAGCTGTTTCAGAGATACCTCAAACAGACAAACAGTAGAAATCTAGGATATAGTACCGTACTGGGGACACCTCCGATTTGGATCAAAATTTTTTCACATATCGACGAACATAAACAATAGAAAACCCTCAAGGGATTTTTAGTAAAAATGCTCCTAAAATTTTCTACGACGGTTTGAAGTTTCGAATGTTCAAGACAATTTTTCATGGAAAATCAATAAAAATTGATGAAAATTTTATCATAAATCAATTCTTATGATTTTTTTTCGTCATAAATAATACAATTACAAATAAACTGAAAGAAATCTAAGAACCATTAAATTTTTTATTGAAAATCAACAAAAATTAATGGAATTCTCATCAGAAACAAATTCTAATATAATAATTCCACGAGACATTGTTTTCTTAACTTTCCTCCGAATGTCCTGGATAACATTTTTCAATATTTCTTAGCAACTCCAAAAAAGGATCTAATCCTAATCTTAAACAACGATGCTGCCACATAAATTCCCCCATATGATCTACCAATGATTGTTTACGAACTCCACCTTTAGACAATTCTTTGCGCATCCATCGCTACGATGACTTAATATTTTAAGTATAAGCCCCCGTTTTATAATTCACAAACTTAACAGAATGATTTACGGTCAAATGCCGATAACCATAGTCTGCAAGATCATATGCTTTCGAATAAAATTAATTAAAGTTTTTCTGTCCCGCTTGCCATCTGGACAAATTATTGAACGGTAACGATGCGCAGAACCACGTTCTATCATATCTAGGATCCATGATCCTTCGACCACTCAACCTCTTTGATACTTTCTAAGCTCAATCTTGCTCTCATCAATCTTTACAACTACACGAATACCACCTAAAAGATCTTCTTTTTCAAACTTCTCATCAAGTGCGATTGTACAGACTTTACGGCAATAGTGAAACCTATCGAAAATCGTTCTACGAAATATTACTTTATTGTTTTTGTTATAAAACACTCTCTAACTGTCTAATTATACGAGAGGTTAATTAAAAAGCAATACGTTACTAACATGTAACATTGGACTGAATCACGACAGTCCTCAAACCACGTATTCTCAGTTACTTACACAATATGACTCGGCTTTTTTTCAAGGAACAAACAAATCTGCCACAACAATGATGACGGCCGACACGATACATTTCTTTTTTATGTTTTAAACAACGCCGAGATAATGGAATCGTCCCCAGATATCTCAACTATTGCAATGTAGTAAAGGCGTTTTTATTGAAATTACCCTGAATAGCGAACTTTGATTGCCCATGGTCAGTACTATAGTAGTTGGCTCTGCTCTTAAAAACTTAACACGATAATGGGTACTACAACGCTAGTAAAGACCATTTTACATTTCTTATCTTGCTTAAGAACCCCACCTTCCATCAACTAATAATTATCAAATGATAAAATATTTACGAAAAACGCAAAAAATGAAAGAAACATTCTAGCATATCTTGAAAACTTCAAACCCTCATGAAAAATTTCGGGGGCATTTGCGCCAAAAATCCCTTGGGGGTTTTTTTATATTGCATCAAAACCAACAAATATTCAAAATTTGATTCCAGTTGTGGTTGTTTCCAGAACGGAAGTCTACCAAAGTAAAATTTTTTCAGTAAGGATGCACGTTGGAAGAATTCAGATAGTTAACGTAGGCTTCATTTTTGATTATTTAGAACAATTTCGATTTTTATAAACATCTTATATAAACAGACAGTCACCTATAACCTTCCTGATAACGCCTTCTACATGTCTGCAAAATTCGGTCTCAATCGATTTAGCTTCGAATTAGCTGTTTTGGAGATTATATCGAACAGACAGACAAATTGGATAATTCACGTTTTCTATTGTTCATGACAAATTCGATTAGTGTAAACAAAAGAAAAACTTGAAAAATCCCTCTTTGGAAGACTTTAACTGTATTTAATGGATCCCGTTGTCCATTGGTCATAGATTTGAATAAAAAATCGTAGGTTTCACTACGAAATATTATATGCATCTAGAGGTGAATTTTGCTTACAAGTAGTTCAAACAGGAGGGGTTCTATTTTGATCTGCAGTACTGACAGGGCAAACCTACAGTCGGTATTGTCGTTGTTTTTTTTGCAAAGTCATGCTGTATTTTTCTACAGCCTGTAATTTTACCGATTGTCTTTGCAAGTTGAATCGATACCGATCTGAAGTCGAAATCATTAATATTATAATTAATGCTTCATTTTAATAACTAATTTTATTCAAAGTAATATCAATTCAAATAACTGAATAATAATTAATTATTAAATAATTCTCGTACGAAGAGCGCCATGAGTGAAAAATCAAAGAATATTCAGCTGTTATCAGAATTTATTACTGAGCCACTAATATGATTAAATTAATTTGTATTTATAACACAATGTTTTTTACTCTTTGGAAAATCAAATTGATTCCTGGAGCTGAATAACCTCATTTGTAAATATTTCTAAAACATTCTCATTCGACGCATTTTCTTGTTTTTTTGTGAATTCGAAGAAAATATGTCATATCTTGTTTTACCCCCTTTTACCCCACTTCATTTTGTATTGCGTTTTATTTTATTAATATAAATGCGAGCCTTTGCAATAGAAGTTAGTTTCAATGTGACTGCAAGTAGGTACCTTAGATTTAATTATTGATATAAATGAATATCGTTACTTCAGCCGTGAAGTTGTTGTTGAAGAGTTGGCTTCTTGTAAATTGTTACAATGTAACGTAACTTGCAAATATCATTTTTTATTTAAACCATCATGTGATTACGGTAATTTATCCTCCAACGACGTATGGAATATCCAACAAGCTTAACGATACCATCATAGACTCTCATGGGAAGTCGGTGATACACCATGCGATATATTGAATGAATACTTAGAAGAAGCAATCAACAATGTGCGCTACATTTTTGTGCGTGATTATGAGGTGAAGTCTTTTTCCAAAGATTAATAAAATTAGATATTCCAATAATCAACTTGGAGTGTATGGATTTCAAAATGTTTGATCATTTTATAACATATTGTTGATATTTGGAAAACCATCGTTCGTTACGATGTTACGAGCATTATCCACAAAAAAAGATCAAAATGATGGTAATGATCCATTTATTAAAGATTGTAAAATGTGTAATAAAAAATAAATAACAACATTTTTTCATATGATTATTTTATTCATTTACGAGAAAAAGATTTCTTTAAGATTTTAAAGATTTCTTTTATTTACAGTAATTTTCGTAATTGGCCGCTCAAAGGTTTATATTCAACAATTCGATCGTGAATGATCAAACAGTATGCTGATGTATTAGCTGGTATCAGTTTCGTTGATTCGATTCCGATTTGCACGTGCACAGGTCCGGAATTTATTGATTCATTTTGTTTCAAACAATCGATGACAATCAAAGGTGCTTTGCCTATAAATTGTTCTTTTATGAGATGAAGTTCTGAATCTTTACCATAATATTATTCTTGGAAATTATTGTACATATCATATAATAATGCATATTGATTGTGAGCTATGACAAGATTCAAGTTGCCATATGGATAACATTGTGAATTGAGAAAAAGTTTCACGTCCCTCAAATTATAATGATCGAATTGACTGGAATCTTTTGTTGCATCATTTTTTTTGTGCTGTTTGAAATGTCAGTATAACATATCTCGGTTGCTCCAATTGTGTTCATGTTTTCACCATCCAAACGTTTTTCGTTATTCTAGGTAATGATGGATATTCGTTAAGTTCTCATGATCGGAAACTTACGGTTATTGGCGGATCCTTTGCAATATAATTTAATAATTGTATTTTTCGTGTCTCTGACACAGTGATGTAAGGAATTATCCATTCAATTTTCATCAATGTAATTTTTTCATCAACAATAATGCGATGATAATCTTCAACAAATCCCAATAGTATATTAAGTGGTAATAAAATTTCAAAGTATCCTTTTTCATCGATTAGATTTTCATTGCCAGCTATCCAGCCTATATTATCTAAATAATTTAATTGACTGAGATTGAGTGATAAATATCCTTTGATGACACTTGTAAGACCGACATTTTTATAACGATCGATCTCAATGCCATTTAATTTATATCGTATTTCTTCGAATAAGTAACATAATGGAATGTTTATAAATTTCGTTGTCGCTGCTACAGCAGTGTTATTAGATTTAGTAAATTTTTCAGTAATGCGAAAAGAACTCTTGTAAGGTAATGAGCACAAATCTTGATTTTGGACTGCAATTCGGATTTCATCATTGTTGTTGAGTGATGATGATGCATAAGGTTGATGAGCATGTACTTCATAATATGATATAGACTCATCAAAAACAACTCCTTTATTGATAGCTAATGTCTCCTCTTCCGTAGCCATGGTAATAAACATGCAAAACAGCACACTTCCACTTTAAGTTTGTTTGTTGGCGTGGCTTTAGGCCTAAACTTTTCAAAAATAACATATTCCGATGACTTAGTCGTTGGAGGTTGCGTCGTCAACTGACAATATTTTTACATGGTAACTCGGTTTTATAACTCCTTCTAATAATCGGTTTATGAACAATTCCCATTATTTTACAAATTTCACATGTAAACGAATCGTTATTATTTGTCCTCGAAAATTAACCAATTCTCCGTCTTGATCAACAATTTTTAATTGTAGATGATGTATTGTTTGCACGGCGATTGGCAAATAAATGACGTTAGATGGCACTTCGATGATTTTATATCCTGGTGGAACCGATGAAAAAACATTCATGAATTGTATGCACTAATTTATTATTTATATATTCTCCTGTAGTAATATTACACTCAATTCTCAGTGCATTTATTTTTAAGATTGAAACTGGTGAGTCAGACGTCTGTGTAGATTTTGGGAAAATAAGTCTTAGACCAAAACCTAACAAGCAACCAATAGAATCATCTTGTTTGAAATTTATTCTGGCATTTTCACTGTAAATCTGACTGTGCAATTCATTATTCTTAGGTTTGATAGAAATTAATAATTCAGGATCAGCTTTCTTTAAATAATTTTCAATGCCTTCAATTTCATAGCTTCCTGTTTGAATTTTAATGCTTTTATCTTGATTACTTGCAGTATAATAATATTTATTATTTCCCTTATCAATATTCAGAATCGAGTTAAATGTCAATAATTCAACAAGCCCCAGTACATAATTTTTTGACTTTGTTAATAGGCGGAAAATAATATGCCTTCAATATAGAGGACTGTCCAGACAGTGTTATCGTAAAAGAATCATCCATGACTGAACAATTTTACAATTGAACTGATCTTTTATGCTGTTGGAGGAATTTTGCACATAAATGTCCACAATTTGTTGTTGAATAATCTTAATACTTTCTATGATTATATAGTATGCTACCAACATCGAGATGTTTTTGGGGTTCCTGTGGAGGTTTCAAATTACCAAAGCTATCGAAGTAAATCGCTTTGATTCCTTGTTTTTCATATGCTACCCAGTGGGTCCATATTTATCATCAATATTTATTGTAGCTGATTCATATTTTCATGGTTTAGATTTCGGTAAATCATTTTGTATGAAAACACCGCGAAAGTGTAGGATCTTCATGATTATTGCCTGCTTCAAAATATCAATATTGGTGAATGCTCGATGTGGTAGCTCGACACGTTTTTTTCTGCCGATTTCAAATATAAACCGTATCCTCGTTTTCGACGTTTAAAACGCAGACCTCTACTCAAGGCTATGGCTGCCATTTTTTTGTTATGACGTTTTGCTTCATCCAATTGACAATGAGCAGCTTTAGCATCATTAACTGCTTTCGCAATACCTGATGCTTCTCCAGCTAAAGCTCCAAGAGCACTTAAACTGGCAAATATTGGGATAAGGGGTAAAACACCTTCAACCTTTGTAGGTATGGGCAATACACGAGGAACTCGAACATTCTTTTTTCCACCAATCGTTTTCACAGCTTTTGGAGATGCAATTGATGCAGATTTTATTGGATCTGGATTACCAAGTTTTTTCTCTAAACCCATCCCAAATTTTAATTTAATTTTTATAATATTAGCAACCCCCAGTGCTGCAGCCATTTCTACTCAAATGCGCGTCTTTAGCAAAAACTCTTTGCCAAGCTTCTCCAGCAAGAACTCTATCAGCTGCGTTTCTTGCTTCTACGTTTTCTCGAGTTTTCGAGTATGCAATATCGTGATCTTTACAAGCTGCGTCTAATGGATTGACTCTGGGATCTCCACGGATTAACGTTTTTTGTAATTTAGTTCCAGGTCCACAATCTTCATAGCCAGGAATATGCAATTTAAATGGTAATTTGTTTATTAGAGTATTAACTGGACCAGCTTCACGTCTGCACCTTATCATAATCTGTGTGATACTAAAATTGAAGCTATAAATGACGCTAATTTATAATCTATTCAGTTATTTCACACTAAAAAACTGTAAAAATCCTTCGTCATGGTAATTTATTACCAAGTAACGTTCGTGGCGTGATATTTGGTCCATCAAATTGCGGTAAAACAAACGCTCTTTCAGCACTTGCTATACACCTAAATGCATTGCAATTTGAAAATACACTTTGGTGCAAAACTGAACCAATGTCTTCAAAATAGGTAATAACTTTTATTTCTTCTGTTTTTAAAACTGTAGCGACGTGTTTACTTACTACACGCAAAAAGAAACCGCACGTACTGTCTGTTAATCAAAGTAGAAACGCGTTTGAACTTGTTTATTTCGTTGAGTGTGTGACTCAGTTATGCACCGCTACTTGACAAAGCAACGTATTTATTTTTTTGAGCGATTAAATAAATCAATAATACACAAATTCATATCGCAACCGCTTATATATTTAATATTTATACTTAAATATGTAATATAAATACAGTTTCAATTGGTTTTAAATATGAGGCAGTTTTCAAGATCACTACGTGATGAAATAAAAGAGATGTTAATCGAAGGCAATAGTACACGTCAAACGGCTGCAATATTAAATACACTACAGTAATTGGTTCTTAATATGATTTTCACCCTTCAAAACACACGTTCTATCCAGAGAAACAACAGTGTCACCATGTCTTGGTTCAGTTTTGCACCATAGTGTATATATTCATATTTCAAGTCCATACATCAGCCAAAATATAAATTCTTAGAAAAATTACTGAAACCCGTAAAAGGTATGGGTTATTTTCCTTTCAATGAACATGAAGAACTTGTGAAACCAGATCAAGCAAAACCTAATTCTATCATGATATTTGATGATGTAGCTTGTGAGAAGCAAGATAATATGCGTGCATATTTTTGTATGGGACGACACAGACATGTAGATAGTTTTTGTCTCAGTCAAACTTCTGCACATATTCCTGAACATTTAGTGTGAGATAATACAAATTTTCTCGTGCTTTTCCGACAAGGTGATATGAATTTAAAGCATATTTATGATGATTATGTAAACACAGATATGTCATTTTCTGATTTTCGAGAACTTTATTACAAATGTTGGAATGATAAGTACGGCTTCGTAGTTATCGATAAAGGCAGTGAAATAAATTGTGGATGTTATAAAGAAGGATTTGATTGTTTTATCAATATATAAATTAAACAACAATGAGAGAGCAAGGACATTTGTGTATCAGTCATCAAAGTGACAGTATGAAGTCATCAAAACTTCCGAAAAAAACTGATATTTCTGCATCAGATTGCAAAAGCAAGTGATGCAATACGACGTAAACATGAAATAATTAAACATGGACGTAAAACAACTCAACGAGCTATGACCAGAATGTTTAAACCCGTAGTAGCTTCTTTACAACAATTAGTGGATAAGACAATAATCAAGACAGAAACATTTGATGTAAAAAAAGAAGAACTATTCAAAAAAGATCTTATAGAAGGAGCTACAAGTTTTTAAACAACATATGATGATAATGATATTGTTGATTATGGTGTGGATGATGATGCAATAACTGATGATGAATCTTTTACAACTGCTCCTCATCAAAGTACATCGATAAAGAGTTATCTGCAGTATCATATTTGAAAAAATTCAATTCCAAACATCAAGTGAAGGAATTGGATACAAAGTTCAGTGTAAGAAAATTACAAAATAATCGATTAATGGTTGGTAATTCTGAGGCAAGATTCGATGATAAATTTGTTTACATTAGTAAAAAAACATAAAAGTTTCCCCGGTCTCTTAGAATTGCTATTTATGGAATCACCTTATCTAAAACTAACAACAGAGAATGAGGAGAAACTTATGGACATATTTAAAAGTATTTATGTATATCATAAGCATTATCATCCTGACAGAAGTCTTAGATAAAATAAGTATTCAAAATAATATCGAAATATTATAAGTGAATATTTACCGAAAAGTGGTAAAGCTTTGCCGCAATATATGATAAATCATAATCGACCTCTGGACTATGTTTATTGGGATGATCCCAATGAACTTGTTGAACGATTGCGTCTACTTGTTTTATCACGTGCTGCTGGTAATTTCAGTCATAACAATGAAATAATTTCAATTATTAAAGAACTACGTGAAGCTGGAATCATTATTAATTAGATGTTCAATGTAATTATTTATTTTTTTATTGACTCTTGGAAACAGAGGATGAGTGCAGACATTTTCGGACGTCAGTTAGACAAAGATTTGCAAAAAAATGCTATCCGTGGTCCACCTGATAATGGATTCAAATTAACAATTGATAAACAATATGATATGGATAATAAAAGATTGTGTAACCTTGTTGATCCAGTAAATCTGAATGACGCTGTATCATTGAAAGTTGTTAAATCTAGTATCAGTAATACGATAGCATCTTTAACACAAGAGATACAAATCTCCAAGCAAAAATTGAAAATATTAGTAAGCAAGTAAAACAGCAACTGAAATCATCACAAACAGCACAACAAAGTTTAAAGACTGAGTTGAATAAAATAATTGAATTTTATCAGTTTGATTAATTGAATACATTAAAAAAAGCAGATAGTAAACATACCGATATTATCAAACAATTAGAAGAAAACGTCAAGGAAAATTAAAAGAAAGATCTAAAGACCAGTTGCTATACATAAGGAAATAAGGCAAATTGTTAAAGAACTTCATAGGTCAGTAAGAAGAAATGATCAACGACATGTGGATATACGAGGCTAGATGAGACTTGGCAAGCTGATCTCGTTGATATGCCAGCATATAAATCTTATAATGAAGGATATCAATATTTATTAACAGTTATTGACATTTTCTCTGAATATGCTTGGGCCATATCAACTAAATCTAAGAGTGGTAAAGATGTCACTGCAGCAATGATGGTCATTTTAAATGAAAGGAAGTTAAACGTTTACATATTGATAGAGGAAAAGAGTTTTATACTGAGGATTTCGAAGGACATATGAAACAGCATATCATCAAAATGTACTCAACATTTAGTAATCTTAAAGCATCAATTTGTGAAAAATTTAATCGAAATCTGGAAGAAATTTATTTTACACGGAAATTATAAATGGATCAATCTTTTACCGGAATTATTAACATCATATAATAATAGTAAACATCGTATCATTAAAATGAAGCCTGTAGATGTGTCTTCAGATAATGAAAAACAATTGTTCGATATATTTATAGGTAGTTAAAAGTTGTAAAGATAAAGAAGAAGAATAAGTTCAAAGTTGGTGATAAAGTTCGCATTAGCAAATATAAAGATATATTCGAGAAGGGGTACACTCCCAACTGGACCACTGAAATCTTTACTGTCAGTGGTCAAGCATATGTTAAGTAGCTAAAATTTAGTAATGAACATAATAAAACAAAAAAAATTGATTGGTGTTTGGTTCATATTTGACACTATTTATAAGAATATGTTTACATTTTTTATTCTGCGAAAACTTATGACGTAATGTTGTTTTATTTAGATAAGACTCATAAAATGACGCAGTATAAATCCTTTTTAGTTTTAGGATCTTCAAATTAGGTTAAATTGCATTTGAGATTTTGTGCCAGAAAGATTCAAGCAAAATTTATAACATTACACCGCGCCAGGGAAGCTGTTGTCACCTTCAGCTGACGGATGTAGGCCATATTGGTGCCTGAAAAGATGATTTTTACTCAACGTGTAATTCCAAACAGTTCTCTAAGGGCGCCAGGTGCCTCAGCTCACCTCTTGTAAAATTGATCTCGCAGAGACTGCTCGTACTTAAAGGGTTAGAACTCTAATTTCTACTAAATTGCAACTCAATTCTTGAAATGACAATGACTCGATTTTATTTTAATGGTATAAAAAGTTAATTCTTAATGACAATCTAAGTGTTTATAAATTTTCCAATCTGGTTAGCTCCGACCAAAATCTAAGGCCGTGACGAACGCTTGAGTATGCTATCGAGCCTCTAGGAACCTTTTATTACAGTAATTAGTAAGTTTTCAATTTATTTAATGTTCAAATTTGCGTGGATCTCGCGCCGCTACTCTCAGAGCGCTCTGGTGGCTAGAGTTCACGCTAATATATCTCTCTAGGCTTCTTTGCCTCAAGGCTCCCCACTCTCACACTCACACACGCGCAAATTTGTGTGCAAAGAATTAGGCCACATACATGTTTTTTTTTTGGTGAAGTTAAGTCTAATCTTTATAAAGTTAGAAATTTTAATGAGTTTTCACTTCAAGATAAAAAAACTGCAGCTTACTGTTTCATGTACATGGATTGTTTTTCCGTGATAGAAAAGATAATGAAGATCAATTGAACCTTGATAAATTTTTATTGAAAATTGCCTCTGAAGCTAAAGAGAGAGAAATGGTGATTAAATACAAAGGTGGAAACTTTGAAGAATCTAAATTTAAGAAATTACACATCATAAATCATATTAATCTGAAATTTGTGGGATGTCCAAAGTTTGAAATAATAAGACTATTCATACAACAAGAAGATGGAGAATTTATCAAAGCCTGGAGGCTTTATCATGTGGACGGCATTTTAAGCTCAAAGATTCAAAAAGAATTGCTCATTATCCAAGAAAATTTTTTTGTTTTAAATATTATCTAGATGAGATGTATTGAGTAAAAACATTACAAATTTTTTTCCATATCAAAGTATTTTATAAATGAAGAATAATAAAGATTTCTTCAAGTTTATTTGATTTTTTTATCAAAATTTTCAATAATAAAAAATTCTGAAAAAAAGATGACATATTTATCATTTTAATTAATTTTTTTAAAAAACTTATTATATATAAATTATAAAATAAAAATCATGTACTTTAAATTGAATACAAACATAAAAAAAACATGTTGTACTTGAATTTATGAAAAAACTGCGAAAATAAATTTATTATGTAATTAGAATAATAGGAAGAAAGTAGATTTTTCCTCTATGAGGTTATCGCTTTCCACTCTACTATCTTTTTCTTCTTTTTTTTCTTCATCCTTCTCATTCACATATAAAATTATGTCATTATCACGTAATTCGTCAGGATACATTGAGACGAATATAAAGTTGACTCAATATCGTCGTAAATCAATCGTGCGATGGTACCATTCAAGAAAAGGAACTTGGTATTGTCTCGAATGTCTTTCCCCTGAGTTTCAAATAAAAATTAATTTTTTCCTCCACTCGATGGACATGATGCTATTGAATAGGTAGCAGGACTATACAAAAAAGACAAATAAATTGTTTTAGTATCATTAAATAAGTTGCAACCTGTATTAACCAGTATTTATTAGTTTTTCAATATTATGTTTAACTCAATAATTATCTTTCTAAATCGTTTTCTTCAAAATCATTGTTTAAAATTTTTAGAGGATCTATCGCCTCTAAGTAGAAAATCCCATAGTTGATTTCAACGACTTTGGCAAAGACCTATACTTTCTCATTGGGATAGATTATGAACGTTGTCAGAGTGTTTCCATAGGAGAACAGAAAATTTTCCGACTCCGAACAGCCCTAGAGAATGTGTCCAAGTTTACCAGTGCAATCGGCATGGAGTTTGGGTTAGACAAGTGCGCAGTCGCCCACTTAGTAAAAGGAAGATCGCCGAACTGGAGTGATAATGTCGAGCGTACAGGCGGGAGCATCATAAAACATTCGGATGCTAGAGAGACATACCGATATCTTGGACAGGCACAATCTTCTTTACAGGACGTGTCTGTCATCAAAGATACTCTCCGCAGTGAGTACAAGTGGCGACTTAAGAGAATATGGAGCTCTTAATTATCAGGCCCTAACAAAGTCAAAGCCACGAATATGCTCGCCGTACCAGTCTTGCTATATTCATTCGGAGTTCCTCAATTGCTCCAAAAAAAGCTTAGAGAACCCGAAGAATTCGAGGACACAAGATGCCGAGTTTACCCCGGGGATGTAGATGAGACGCTATTCCATGTGCTATCGGCTTTTCCGATATTAGCGCGCTCAGCCTACATTCACCGGCATAACGCCGCCCTAAGAGTGCTGTATTACCACCTTCGGCACTTTTATGGAATAGACGAGACACCAGTGCTGCTCTATGTGCCCGGTGAAATTGAGTCAGTCGTTGAGAACGGGAGAGCGAAAATTCTTTGGAATTACCCGCTCTCTACTTCTCAACGCGTTCAACACAATAAGCCGGATATTACTCTTTTCGACCATACCACCAAGCATGTATATTATATTGAGTTCTCAGCCCCCGCTGAGACAAATATAGGTGCGAAAGAAGAGAGTAAACAGGAACGCTACAAAGAGCTCATAAAGGATATGGGAAATGTCTATCACGAATACACAGCGCACGTGATAGTGCTGATGATTGGCGCCTTCGGAGGGATGAGGGACCGCTTTCTGACAGAGCGTCAAACAATACCAGTCTGCCGCAGTCAAGCTGAGATTCTCGCGGCTCGCATGCAGAAAGCGGTCATTCTTGGTTCTCTCCGAATCCTACGACGACTGTAAATAAATGACTGAATGGCTACAGCCCTGGCTTACCCTCAAACCTGAGGAAGTCGGGTTTCTGCAGGACAATCCCGTCTGGTCAGGCCCCAGGTGGATCGGAGCCCTGGGATCCCTGGCCAGACACTTTTGCCGAACTTAAAGGAGGTAATAATATTAGTTTTTATTATATAATTAATGATAATTTTGGCTGCAGATCGGTATCGGTTCATTCAGCAAAGGAAAATCGATGAAAAATCAACAAAATCACCGACTGCACAGCGCCACATGACAGCCAAACCAACGGCCGCTAAGTTATCAGCACACCACAGTTGGTAAAAAAGCAATACTGGCAGTCGGTAATGTAGTTAGTGAGTTACTGATAATGTGGAACAAGTCTGTCTGGCCGATATTGCAGATTGAAATAGAACCCCCCCCCCTCCTCCCGTTTAAACTACCCCTACAGTAAGTCAAAATTTCTTTCTGTGTACACACATTCTACTTATAAATGTCAATTGTGTACATCTCATTGTTTCTACATCTGAGCAGTAAAAAATTTTTTCCGTGTAGAGCTCATATCCTTGAATGTGGAAAATCGAACTGTCCTTGGTACAAAGTGCTCAATCAATTCACATGTCTTAACATAGTTAAGAAGCTGCGAGATTATCAAGTCAAAATAGAAGCAAAGAATTACTCATTTGGTAAAACAAATAAATTACCTTTACAAGTGAAATAAGCAGTTCCATAGGCTAAAGTCATGTATGAATACTAAAAAAAAGTTTTTTTTTGTGATTATAGTTACTTTTATACATTAAAATAATAGATTTGATAATTTTCTCATGCGTCGTTGTTAATGGAAGATTTTTTCTCAATCTTCTTCAACATGCACTTAAATCAGCGAAAGCCAAGTAGTTATTATTGTAAAAATCAATTACACTGTTTTGACTTAAAGGGCTCCAAGTCGGCAAGTCCAATATTCAAAATTGTGTAATGCCGGACTTGTCTACCGGCGCGTCAGTCAACTCACTGGACCAATCGCCGGGAAGTATTTCCCTCATGGCCCAGCAGGCAACTCTACGGCCCTAGTGACGCCGACAAACACGCAGTCGAGCACTTGTGGCGTTAGTTAGCTCCAGGTAAATCACGCAGTCGACTCTGTACTTTTTCTCTCGGCAAATCAAGAATTGTGCAGTCAACTCACGGTTTTCAGACTAACTTAATAGCAGTCGTCTCAGTCAGTGTCCCTCGGACGAAAAGGGAACAGAAATTATCAGTCTCAAACTAGTGGTCCAGGAATAGCAGTTGTGTCTTTGGGCGCGAAACTGTGCTGGCGTCGACGCCATAGTGCCTCACGGACAGTCACACGTACAGCACACCTCCGAACAACTCCGGTGTATCGTATGCCTGTCACTACACGCGGTCTGAGATAGCTTTTGTACTTTTTAAGCAGACGACTCTTGTTAGTGAATGAACACTATCAGTTAACGGACAACTCATACGCATTTAGTGATTAAGTATAGTAATATTCATAGTTTAAGTGTTTGGTTAATAAAAAAACCCATAAAACCATATCTTGAGTGTTGAACTTTTGTTCATGAACCTTCTAGCATCCAACCTCATTCATTCAAATTACAGTCCACTAATTTAATTCGATTTTCTCTCATCACGGCCGACTTGAAGTCAGAACATACACTTACAATGTGTATAAATTTCCACGTTCTAATAAAGTCATTTTATATTCCATGAAGTATATCCGACATTGTTTATATATATTTAGATTGATAGAAAAAAGATCGTAAGATTTGAAAAAGGATTTGTGAGTAATAAAAATAAAATTAAAGTTTGAAAAACAAATGAAGTTTGACTAATATAAAAATGTAGTAATTCAAGCAAGTTGACTGATTTATATTTTCAGAATTTTTGTTTACAGATTCATCGGTAACAGTGAAGACAGAGTCTGGTTTAACTGAATTCGTCTGTGCAAGCTGTGGCAATAAGATTCTTGATCGATATTTTATGAAAGTGGCCGAACGAAGTTACCATGAAGATTGTGTAGCATGTACTGCATGTTCCTGCCCGCTATCACATTCCTGTTTCATTAAAGATTTGAAACTATATTGTCGAGCAGATTATAAAAGAATTTTTGGTGCTAAATGTGCTCGATGTGTCGAAAAATTAATTGTTCAGATTTGGTGATGCGCGTAGCTGGATTGATTTTCCATGTGGAGTGTTTTGCTTGTTGTATGTGTGGACAGACATTGCCAAGAGGAGCGCACTATGTACTTCGTCAAGGCCAGCCAATTTGTCGACGAGATTATGAACACGAATTTTATCTGAGCAGCTCACAAGGTGAGTTAGATTTTCTTTGAAAACCATTATTAACTAAATAGATCGGGATATATATTTATTTCAAAATATTTATGTCTCTCTATATGTAAATTTTAAAGATAAAGCTTTTGTAGACAAATTTTGAGTACAGAGTATTACTTAAGGATATCTGTATATTTTTAGGACAGTCTCCAATAAACCCATTGATAGCTCTAGAATTTTTTAATTGGACATTTGAAACTGCTAATAGCCAATTAGTATGTTCCAGTGATAAATTGTACAAGAAAATTTATTTATTTAAAGCTTATTAAAGCAGTTATATTAACTTTTACAGTTAATTGTATATTTTTCAAATGTTTCCTCCATTACAATTGTTTTCTCTACACCACGATATTCAATCATTCCCATATTTCAGCATTTTATTTAAATTTATAAGTCATAAGAACTATTTAAATTAATATCTATGTATTTTATTAGTAATTTCATTTTTCAAAATTACGATCATCATATGCGTTTTGTGGCGTAGGATACTTATTTATTATTTGTTGATTTATTAAGTATCATTTTTATAGCAAACCAAGGCTTAAGGATGCATGTGTTTATTAAGATTAGCAATTAAAGTTTCAATAACCCAAAAACAAACATAGTTAAGAGAAAAAGTAAATTGGTTAAAAATACGGACTATTAGAGGAGAATTAGAAGGCTGTAGTGGAGTAGAGGACCAAAAGCAACGTGTTGTCCTGCAGTTTTCCCATGCTGGGAGACGTCCTAGCCCCACGGGTTGTAGTCACGAGGCTGTTGCCAGTCGGATGAGACACGTGTCTCGTAGTTTTCCATTCTTTTTTGACTGAAACTGGTCTTATTAAAAAATAAATAATAGTTTCTAAGTTAACGATTTGTTGTTGTTTGTAATAAAAAAAATATATTTTCGCACGTTTTATAAGTATCTAAATTTAGGTATTTTCCATCATTTTTTATGTTTTTTCTAATGTATAAGGTCGTTTTGAAAATTTTCGACTAGAAAGATGTGAAAATTGAAAATTACCTTTATACGGTGTCAACTGTGGGGGTGATTTTCACCCCTTCAGAATGTTTTTCCACCAAAAAAAAAAATACGTCGTTCATCATTGTGAACATAGATTATTATGTAGAAACCCCAGCTAAATTGACGGTCACCACCTCGCGAGGTTTCTTTGTCAGAAGAGTTGTTGAAAACTAGCTCGTTCCAGAGTTGTTCAGCACGCCACAGGTTGTAAGGCTGAGGTAGTGATTTTGTTTCAATACTAATTCTGTTGATGGGGAATACTATGGCACTCTGGCCTCGATCTGAGCTGATGAATGAGTCGCTACACTCTTAGTGATCAGAACTGAACAATAACTTACTCTTGAAACTAAGCTTGGATCTCGAAAAAACCTCAAAAACTTATCGAACACAAAGAGATGTTTCATACTCTGTGATGACTACAATGCAACTGCCATGATGTGAGTCAAGGCACTCGAGTACAGTTTTACGCCGTTCTAAGCGCTGTTGCTATGTTCCAGTGTGAGATCAATGCTCTGGTGAAGTGGCTATAAATTTGAAATATTTTGTTCGATCGTGTTGAGCTAACAGAGTTTATGTGTCGGTTTGGTTAAAGTAGATTATGATTTAGTTCAGTTAATTGGATTCAAAGATATGTTTTATTGTTAGAAATTAAGAGATTTCATCATTGAGATTAGGATTCTTTAGATATGAATCATTGAGAAACATTTTTTCAAGGAATACTCTTATGTTCGTTTATGGAAGAATTATTTGAGCTCCAGAACAATGTTTCATTTTAAATTCTGTAATTACATCAATTGATTCTTTGATGTAGCAATCTATAATAAAGATTGAAGTTTCATCAATTGTTACGAACGGTTGATTAATCAGAGTGTTATAATAAATTCGAGAATTAAAATCATGTTGTTAAATAAAGTTACAAACCGTGTAGAATTAATGTCAACTGACGTCCTTTATTTGTAACATATAATTTTTTGTAAAGGAGCAGAAATTGAGTTTTAACGATAAAATCCGAGTCATTTTCTTTCATCATCACTACTTCCATATATATTATTTCATTATTAATTCTATCTACTAGTATTTTTTGAAATATAAAACGTTATCTATTTTCTATAAATCAAATATCAGTAAAAACTTAGAAGTTGTAATTCATGGAAATCATATTTTATTTTGTGTGTATACTAGCTGATCCCCGTGAATGTGTCAACATAATGAGCATACTTACATTACGAAGTAAAGAATGATCGAAAAATGTGTCTGATAATTTTTGCACCGTTCGAATGAGTTAATTCTGAAGACGGATTGCATTTTTAAAATATTAAAAAAAGATTACAAAAAAATAAAATACGTTTTGGTTTATATCACACGGTTAGTAATCCTTTTTCAGTAAAAGGAAAAATTACACTTTCGATAAATTCAAATATATTACATAGATCCCGTTTTCAATTGTTTATTACCAATTTCTTTTCAATCAACAGAAAAAGTTAGTTTTTGTTTTTATATTGTAGTTATTTATTTTCTTTCAGTGAAAACAAAAAAGCGTGTTTGTAGGACTTAAATACATTACGCTAATCGCATTTTAAATTGTTTATAGGAATACATTTGTTATGAACAATCTATATGAACAAAAAGTAACTTATGTTACTCCTGACATCCTTCTCTTTATGTCTGCAAAGTTTTATTAAAATCGAATCAGCTGTTTCAGAGATTACCGACAAATAGACAGATCATATAGATAGATGAACAATAAAAGTCCTAATTTAGAACTCTAAGGCACACTGAATTTAACTTGAAGCTTAGTTGATCATACATATAAAACTTCATGTAATAATGATTCGTATGAGTGTAACTTTCTAAAACCATATTGTTCTTCGATTAAATGATACATTATTAACCAAGGGAGTAAGGTATGATATTCTGGCCTGGCTGCAACACTGCATCCCGAGCCAAAAGCGAGGGTGGCGAACATCCAGGTAAGAATGTCTCACTTTGTTCCCGTGGCCAACATACTATTTTTATCATACCATCGTTCAAAATTAAAGTTTGTTGTCTGTTTTAAGGTTGAAAGAGTGACGTTCTCTCTCTCGCAGAGAAAGACAACACCCGTCTTGGCATGCGCTCAAACGACTTTTTGTCTTTTCATGCGGGATAGAATACGTCGCTTTGGGATCTAAAAACGAGGAGCAAACTTTAACGTTGGGCGAGGTATGAGAAAAATATTATTTTTATCTATAAAATGAATTCTTACAATCTGCTCTACTCCTTTTTCATGGAACTGGTACAGTATGTATTGGTCTAAATTCATCAATTTTTACTGTATTAGCAACTTTACGGATTGGATAGATAATAGTATTGTATGTATGTCTTATTTGAAACAACGAGTCCACCAGGCTAACTGTTGCCACTTATACCTGATGTCTCACAGCCTAGAATCTGCCAACTTACGAATTAGCTTCAATGGATTATGAAAGAAGAATGCCTGTAATACGCCAGAAATTTTTATACCAGACTTCCACTGGTTGATGATTACGTGAAATAAGTAAAGTAATCAACTGGCCTGCAAGCAGGTCTTCAAGTTTATTTAATTAATCTACAATAATTGACTCTTATATTCGCGAGCTGTCGCGACTTGATTACAAAATTAATAGTTAATCACATGCGGAACGTTCTAACGCTACATCACATACGATTACAATATGATTAATTCAATATGGTAAACAATAAAAATTGACAGTTGAAAATAAGAAAAAAATCCATGCAAGAAATAGTAATAGGTAGAGCAGGCTCACGCTTGTTGCGACGATTCTGCTTCGTCGAACTCCCCAAATGGACACCGGTAGCTTCTGCTGGCCCTCCTTGCTCCTTTAGACATCTGTGATTCTTACCCGAGAATTCCTTTAGGATGTGGAGTGTCGACAACTGCACTATTTTTCTTTCTTGAGTAATTTACCGGCTTCGGTGACTTGAAGTATGATAAGATGTTTTCACTCTAATGGTTACTCTTCGAGTATGTCGCAGTTTGTTCTGTTGCTTGCTTGATCACCGTGGATTCCTACTGATCAATAATTTGGGCAGTAAGGCCACTGCACGTTCCCTAATTGGGTTATTTGTTTTGAGGGATGGCTTGATTCACGCCGTCGCCCCACGGCGCCCGATGTTGATCGATTGCCCATTGCGAGCATTGACAGGCTGAGCGCAAGATCGCTACAAGCCTCGTCTTACATTATCATTATTTGGTTTCATTAGCATCAAAAGAGCTATACGGGAAGTGTACAGTAAGAGCAAATCTTAGTTACAAAATTAATCAAATACAATGGCATCATAAAAATAATACCAAAGAAATAATACAAAAAATCATAATTTATTCTCTCATTAGTTCTTTCTTGAATTTTTAGAGCATACTTAAGTTTTCATATTATCACTTAACTTATCGGATGGCAGAACACTACTATACTTCGTACTTCTTAACTTATATCTATGACTACTAGACGAGACCAACTCATATACATAACTGGGTAGCATATTATTAAATAATTTATATACATAAATTCTCCGATTAATAGACAAAAATACTAGAGTAACAATTATATCTTTCATACTTGTATATCTGGTTACATTTAATACAATACACATCGCTCTATTTGTAAAACCTGAAGTTTATTAACATACTTTGTATCTGAATTCAACAAAACAGTACTGCAACACTCTAGATAAGGAGAGGTAGGACTCAGTGAATACAGAATGTAACTGTGATGTAGCAAGGAATTAACAAGTTCCGCAACTTTTTTAACTTATGGTTGACATAACAACTACGTAAAATGTGAGTTTCATGTTATACACATGTTAATTGTTACTTTCATGTTACGAAATGGTTACATGGCATTGTGATTGTAATACGTCACATTGGTGACTCCTTTATTGTGTCCTCGTCACCTAACAATGTTATTTCGAACAAATGGTCACAACAGTGACGTTTTTCTTATGTTCTTGTGACGCATCAACATTCCTATTAAGATATCATTAAAAAGTAATAACATCTTTCTCATATTATGTTGCTGTTCCGTCTGTACCCTTTAAAGTTTTCCAAAAATTTATGTATAATTTTTACATAATTTGAATATTTTAATTACTTGAATATATATTTATAAATATCCCAATTTCTCGTTCTGTTATCGATATCAATAAATTTAATCGAAATGTTTCCCGAGTCAGAATTCTACTGTTATTTTGCTGCTGAACCTCCTGAAAGTCAGGAGCATCAGTGGGAAAAAATAATTTTTTCGTATAAGGAAAATAATATAAAGTATTTTTATCCGAGTCAGAATTATACTTTTGTTTTGCCGCTGAACCTCCTGACAGAAATTATTTCTGCCGCTGAACCCCTGAAAATCTATATTTTCCCACTAAACCCCCTGAAAAAATTTATTTTAACTGCTGAACCTCCTGATTCAATTTATTTTTGCCGCTGAACCTGCTTACTATACTTTATTTAAGATAAAAATTTTTGTCTTCATCCAGAATATCTACGCGTTTTCCATAATTATTAGGAATTTATTAATGAAATCTATATTATTGAATTAGTTTTATCAACATTTGATGATTAAAAATTATTTGTAATGATTTCAAATAATTTCTAATAGTTAGTAATGGTAACATGGTATCATATCGAACAATGACAGCAATAACATTTTATATGTTTACAGTAGGAACCATTGGGCTCTTTTCTATCGAAAAGATCAATTACGTAGTAGCCTACTATATGCCGATATTACCACAATTTTAAAGTCAAGATGAAGACTTTTTCTGATGTTTCCATCCATTCCGTTCCATTTCCACTTGATGCTTCATTTTCTTCAACGTGTTGCCGTAACGCGGGGTAAATCCGATCTATTTGAATTGGGTATTTCTTGTGTGGTTTTGATCTTTTCGGAAAAGGCGCTTCGTACGATTCTGATTGAACTTTACTTACAGGTAAGTTCAATTAATAATATTAATCAATTCTGTTTAGAATTGTCTTAGCAAAACTAGTCTTATCTTCAACAATAGTACATTTATAAAACTTAGCAAAGGTTCTTGAACTTTCGTTCCAACCTGCTGTCTTCCTAATTATATCTATATTAACTACATCTTTATCTGCTGTAGACGTTGAAGCATGATGAGTACTATATGCCTTAAAAATGGAAATGTCTACTCCAGAAATCTCTCATCCCTGCTTTTGTATTTTTTAAAGTTAAGCTCCGACAAATCACAGTTTCGTCTCTTTGCAAGTCTGATAACAACCTTGATACCCCACTGAGATTCTCTTTCTTATCAACTGCATTACCTTTGAGCAATAGATCCATTGACTTGCCAATTCTTGCAATAGCTGCTGAGATTTTCACCTGTTTCTCTTCAATTTTTACATCTCGTTTCAGAATTTTAGCTTCAATAGCTGCTTTAACCTCTAAATTCAGCTTAGGTTGATCGATTGCAATACAATTTTTTGGAGGAGGAAATTTCTTCATAATAACCTCATCCTGAGCAGTCATATTTTCACTGCTTGGTTCATCAACCGCCATGTTCGGATTATCTCCATTATCATCGACCGAATCACGGCTCCTCTCACTAGTGGTTGATCTGTCTCGATCTCTCTTATGTTTTCTTTGTTTGCCTTGGCGTACTACTGAATTAAAAATCAAAGAAAAAGTTGACTAACTTGGAAAAATTGAACATAATGAAATATTCTTTATATATAACTTGCATCATCTTTGTTCTTACGGTACTAGAGGTTAGACCACCAGAACCCGAATGAACAATTTTTCTATATTTGCAAGTGGCCCCACTGAACACCAAATATATAACCTTATTGAGGTTAACTTTTATCATTCGCTTTAGTCGTCTATATAAATTCTCTCTCCTATCTTCTTTACTCGAATTATCTACTCTATAATGTCTTCTTCCTATTTTAATTGGAATAAAAATTTTTCACGTGTGGCTTGATCGGCACAAAGTAGAAGAATGATACACCAAGCAGAAACGAAACGGAATGGACGGAAACAGCGGGAAAAGTCCTTATTTCGTCTTTAAAATTGTGGTAATATAGGCATATAATAGGCTACTATGTAATTGATCTTAAGGAAGAGGCGTGAAGGACAATTTAAAGTCACCTAATTCTTTTTATTAATATATCCTAAGGACCCTGATTTTTAGTACTAACATGTCTACGACCCTTACGCACATTTTCGCGTTGGCTTTATTCTACCCGCCCAAAATAGTGATTTAAGCCTCCCATTGACTGAAAGACTTAGTCGATGCTCCAGTCAGTATTCACTTTTACTCGCGGTTATT
>NW_023276481.1:0-111827 GCF_013357705.1 Chelonus insularis
TAATGAAACGAAATATTTTAAAATAAAAATTTGATTTCTACTATAAAAATAAAATTAATTCTTTTCCTAAGATATTAAAAATAAGTTTTAGTTTACAGCAAATATTCTTCACAGAATGAACAATTCATACTTTGCGTTTTTTGTATGATTTATTCTTTCTTAATTTGATACTTTCTATCCCATAAATATATTTTATGAATGCTAATGTGTATCAATGAACAAATAATTAACGAAAAGATGATTTCAAGAAGCTTAAAACCTAACCAGAACATGAATAAGATAATAATAAAGCTTTTGTTAACTTTAGAATATTAAATAAAAGAAAAATTGCTTCATTGGATAAATAATTAATTATTCTATGATAAAATAAATTTTTGAATTATTTTTTTGGATGTTTACAGTATAACAAATATTACTATTATATTTTGTTACTTTTTATCCCTCTTTTAGATAATTGGACACTGATATGCAACACACTGTCAATCCACAATATCGTTTCATGTGAGTGTCCAATTATTTGATAATAAAAGATTCATTTTGCATATAAATCGATCAGTTATAATTATCAAGTTGAATAATTAGTCGTTAGTGAAGTTTATCATTGTTATTTATGATCGTCGTACCACATTCTAATTTTCAGTTCGTATTCAAGAGTACTGTTATGTAATTAATGCTATAATTAATTAATAGTTGTTATTAAATTGTTCTACTGTTAATCAACATTTCATTTTATGCATTCTTATTTTTGAATAATATATTTGAGTATTGAAATTGATATCATTCATACCAATTCCTCCACAAGAAGGAATATCACAGTATTCGCGTTGACCATATGGACCAGTAAAACACCAAGGTTTGGATTCCTTCATTTGATTGGGATTTCGACAATAATTGTGAGCTCGCAATCTTTCTCTCGTTACAGGATCTGGTACCTAATAAAGACCATATTTTTTGATCATTAAATACCATTGCCAATAAATACTTCAGGTAAAAAAAAATTCTTATTATTCAACATACTCTAGATATCAAAAAATCAGATACAGCTGGATCATTCCACGATAGACATGGAGCACCAGACTCAGAAACATTTGCTTTTCCAGAATATTGATGCCCCTTCCCATAAATACAACCTATGATTGAATAAAAAATTATCTTTCAAGTCAATAATAATTTCCAGTATAAGATGGAAAAAATTATTTAAAATATAATCATTTTACAAGTAACAAAATTATTTTTTAATTACGTACTAATGTCATTGTACGGTCTTTCACAAATAAACGAGTGTCCTTTCATAGATGATGCACAATCTTCCACATCCCAGAAGAAATAATCAGCTAGACAAAGAGAGTCGGGTCGGTTGTAACAGGGAAATTTTTTTTTCATTATAATACACATAGGTCGTATTCCGGTTGAAGGTGGCAATGCTTTTTCATTTTGCCATCCCGGCCACCATTTTGCAAATCTATTTTAAATTAAAAGTTTTTTTTACTTTACGAACTCTAGTTTTTTTTTTGAAGTAAAGCAAAAAAAATTATTAATCTTTTTTTCTATTTACAGATAAGTATATTCAGTTTTTCCCTGTATAGATGAAAACTCACTTAAACTTAGCATACGTAGAATCCTCCCATAACCAGATTGTATTATTCAAAGCAGTAAATCCAATTCCACCAGTCATAACTGATTCAACGTTGGGATAACTTTGAATTAGCCATTCAGACAGAAAATCATTTTCACTTTGCTTCGTGATGTCTACTAATCTTGCATTTTTTGCAGAACAATACTTCAATGCTTCATCATGAGTTAAGCCGGAATCCGAGTCAGCTAAATGATAGCAACTTCCTTCATAAGCAACTTCATCTGGACGACAATAAGCTATTCGATTTGGAAGACAGTTGACTCCAACAGCATCACGTTGAATATTACATTCCGTACCATGCACAAATTCACAAGTCTGAAACTTAGTTTCATTGCCATGACATTGAATATTTGTCGTTGCTATCCACGGTGGAATATGTCCATTTTTTCGACCTTGCCAGAAAGTTTCAGCACCTCTATAATTAGAAAAAATGTCGTTATTACATTTTTTTTAATTTCAACAGAATTAAAATTTAAATGAACAATTTTAAAATCTAATAAAAATAAATCCTGAAAATGAGAATAACAACGAGTAAATGAATACATATTATTTTTTGTTAAATTTTTTAATCACTTAAATGAGATACTTTTTTCGATTGTATTAAATTTATTAAAAGTTGTTTACCTCGTGAATCCAAGCTGTCGACATATAATGTTTGCTTCTTTAATAGTCCAACCGTACTTGGTATCACAAACTACACCCCAACCTGCTTGAATACCTTGAACTTCTACATAGCCGTCTCTAGCACTAGATCCTCCTCTCAAACGTAGTATCTAGTAATTAAAATTATAATTATATACACATGTAGTGGAATTTAATGCAACTCTCGAAAAAAATTTCTTGCTAATACCTGACCAGAGGCTGGAGTAATCAGTTTAGAATTATCGTGTTGGTGAAGTGAATTCACTGGTGGTACATAGTAAACAGGAAACGGTGGTTCATCTACGGAAAAAAAGTTCATTATATTTTATTACTAAAAGAACAAGTGAAAAATTAAAAAAAAAAAACTTAATAAATGCAAGAAAAATAGTTTAAGAAGTTTTCATTAAAAGTAAAAAATTATACAAGCAAAAAAATTTCTTCTCACGAAAAATAAACTGAGAAAAACATATTCAATTGATGCAACTTAGCAGCAATACTTCAAAAATTGCGTCGAAGCGAAAAGAAAAGTAGAAAAACTTACCTCATTAAAATTATGAACAAATCATAGAAATATACGAATTAATCTTTAAACTTATGAAAACTTATTTACTTAAAAATTGGTTTTTTTTTTCACACTAAAACTTACTTTCTTCCCAAGGTGCAGATTTAACATTGAAGATATCTAAATCCAAGGTTTGCTTATTCATCTTCATAATAACACTCTTATCTTTTTTTTTAGGTTTATTAGCTATAACTTCAATGGGTGTCCAGGAATTAGTTCTGTCTAATATATCAACCTTAAAATTTGGATTCACAATTGTTTCACGAATATTATCTTCTTGAGGAATATTTTCTTGATTATAATAAATACTGTCCATGTTTCCAATCGAAGAAAATATAGTCTCTGGTTTCTCTCTGGGTCTAATTACTCCTACAGATTGTATATTTTTAGTTCCAATTTCTGAGCTAGGCGTGCTTTCATGATGAGTATTATAATTACTGACAGTGTCGGTTTTCGGGTCGTGAATTGATTCTGGGGAGCTGTAGGTATATGAGTTTACATTGTTTTCAGGTTTCCATCTGACATGAGACTGATTAAAGTGGTCGTGTATACTATTTTGCGTCTTGTTATGGTATTTAATGGGTTTCCATCGAGGTCTATTTAAATTAGAGGAATCAGAGGAATTGTTATTTGGTTGTATTTGATGAAGAGGCTTCCACATGGAAGATTCTGGAACATAAGTTCTTCCACTTGAAGTTTCTTCACTGTACTCACTTCCGGTAGGGCTATAATTCTGAACTCTTGAATGATTCTGATTTATTTCTACATCATTAATAATGTAATGACCTCTAGTACCATTAATATTCACATATATCCCCGCAGGATAAGTTTTTGTTGAACTTGGAGACATTTCTGAGCCTGAAGTAGTTAGAAAAATTTTATTAGCTTTAGTAATATTGATTGAAGTAATCCCCCATCAGAACCCCAATTACTTTTCCAATCATAGGCACTATTCATACCTCCTCCGTTTTGACCTCGTCCTTGATTGAAAATGTTCGTCTTCCCTGCCCAAGAGTCCATCTTCGTGTCTTGCTCACTAACCTTATCACCACGTTCAATAATATTCGGCTTTGATTGCCATCGGTTAAGCTTATGGTCTAAAGAACTCGTAGAGGTGCCTTAAAAACACATCAATACTTTTCAATTATCTTAAGTCTATTTAAATTGAATTTATTAACTCAATAATTGAATTATATATATCCTTTGCTTACTAAATTCTTGTTTAAAGACTTTTATTTAAATATTTTGATTCACCAACATCTAATATTAACTTTAGAAAGTAAAGAAAAATAGTTTAAAAGAACAAGCCAAAGCATTAAAAAGCACAAGATGCCTAAGTAAGCTCATCATACTCATAAAAAAATGTATCAAGTTCGAAATAGCACCGGTTTTAATATATTTTTGACAAGCGAATGTTTCTATACCTTCATTATTTGAAGATGAAATGGATCCACCACGATTATTGTTTGAATTAGGGTTTCCCCAAGTTGGTACATATCCTTGGAATTGCTCATGCTGTTGTGACTCATCTGGCGTCGATTGATAAATATCACCATATGGTCCCGAGTTGGGCCTCCACGTAGGTCTTTGTTGAATCCATGAATTACTTGAACTTTCTGTTTGAGTAGGAATTCTTGTATATGTATATGTACCTTCTCCACGTGTGTTTACTGGCCGTAATTCAGAAGTTCCGTAAGCTTCTTGATACGGATATTGAGGGTTGTCCCGAATATTTGGGTAATTAACAACAGGGTTGTACGAAGATGTACCCAAACGGCCTTGTCTATTATTTGAAAAAGCTGGAGAACTTTGTTGTACTGCATCATTAGGAATTTGAGTGTTCGAATTTTCCCAGCGTACATTCTGTCTATTATGATTACCATTAGGATCAGTAGGATATCGAGTGTAAATTTGTGGTACGTATGAAGATCCAGATGAATAATATCCATTGTTATCTTGTTGAACTGGACGTCCAGGTACGCATTCCGGATATTTACAAGGTTTGGGTGAATTAGCTTGATTTTGATTTTGATAATTATCATAATTATTATTGTTATTATTATTCAAGAGCTTATTATAAGTATTGTAATTATATCCTTGCGATGGATAATTTTGTTCATCAACACGAGAAGTACTTCCAGACCATGTATTCAATCCATAATTTGTGCGGTCCTCTCTATTATTTTGATTTTCCTGGTTATTTTTGAGAGAATTTTCACATCCAGGCACATTATATGGCCAATCACAATTATTTATTTGAGGATTAAATACAGTTCCAGGGCCACAATCCATAATAAAGGCGTGGCCAAAATTGCATTGAAGAAATTTTAAACAATTAGTAGGATGAGGCATCATTCCACTAAAACCGTCTGGACATGTCGCTGATTGAACTACTTGTCTAACTGGAACTGACGTTGAACTCCATGGAGTTTTATAATTTTGATATTGAGAATTTGTAGAGCTTCCACTTTCAAATGGGGGAAGTGGCTCAGATTGATCTTTAAAAGTATTTTCACATCCTTGAACGTTCTTTGGCCAATCGCAAATACTGAGTACTGGATTAAATACAGTACCAACAGAACAGTTTCTAATGATCGTTCGACCATTTATACATTGAAGATATTTCATGCAATCAGTGGGGTGTGGTAAAAGACCGGTCATTTGCTCTGGACATTGTGGCTGATAATTCTGGTAAAACAGAGAATTAGTTAATGAATATCATAAAATAAAATGAGTTAAGTAAATGTACTAATCAATAAATCCAGTCTAGAATTGTAATAACTATATAATTAGCACATTTACTTTCAATAAACACTGATTTAATATACTATTATATTTTCAATCTCTTATGATTGACAGTCTATTCCGAAAAATGAAATTCAACAAAAAGTTCTTAAGTAAATAAAAAAAAAATTAGTAACAACTTTTAAAAGACTGTCAATCATGTTTTAATAATATTCAACAGTTATGAGCTTGTAAAAGTACTTGACATACGTTAAAATCAGGGTATGCAACTAGTGGAGAATATCTTTTCGATAAAGATTCTCGGTTCCCGGAAATTTCGTAGTTATCACTTGTTATGAAGTCAGCTATTTCTCCTCCATAGCACTTGGCTTTATGAGGAAAATCACACTCCAAAGTTTCTGAATTAAAACGAGTGCCAGGAGCACAAGGTTGAATGAATGGTCGACCCTTCCAGCAGTTGACGAAAAAATTGCAATCAAGTGGATAAATAAATTGACCAGTTGCTTCTGGAGAAGGACATTGAACTCCTGTTTTTCTGTCATATTTAGCTACATTCGATAATTGAAAATCCTTAGGATCGACAAGTGCTTCTTTTCTTGGTTTCTATCAATTTGGAAAAATGTAATATGATATTTTTTATCTCGAATCTATAACTCGGTTGCAATTGCAAAATAAAGGCATGCGCATCAGTCAAGCCATAAAGTCTCTACGGTACAATGAGAATAGACATGATTGCAAATTAATTATTTACCAGCAGGAATAAAATTAACTCATTGAATAATTTATTAATACTATGACCGATAATTGAAATATTCATGCAATCAACATCAGGATTCTATTCTAATCTATAATTAAAAACATTTTGTTCTATCATTATTTAATTCTTTAGTATAATTAAATTAATATTATCAAATCGAAAACCATTGAATCAATCCTTCTAAATCATAAATATAACTTCGCATAAATACATAAAAATTATTGTGCACTTCGTTATAAATATGTATTCTTGTTAATATTCCATTCCAATCTATGTTGAATGAAAAAGCATCTTCAAGCACAGAACATCCAATATCTTGCTTCATTCGAAAATTATTCTCTCATCTACATGCAATGTTTAGAATAATTTTTAACTTACGTTTAAATCATCTATGACACCTTCATAAAGATTCTCTCCGGGTATTCGCGTTTCGCTTTTAACACCTTGGAATTCATGAGATTCAAAATTGTTACCCTCTTGATTGACATGCCAGAATAATTTATCTTGAGCTCCATATTTACTATAAATTCCTTGGTCGCCATTATCAAATACCACGTGTTGCTTCTCTTGATATTGGTCTCCATGTTCTCCTTGAATAGTTTCTTTGTTGAAACTTTCATCGATTCCAGTTGTCTGTTCAATACCACCATTAAGATTCTTGTTCCAGTTGATCCAGGACGTTGTGGGAATGTAAGAAGTTTGCGAAAGCTTTGGAGGTTCTAGGAACTCTGCTGGCTTGCCATTATCATTTATTAAATGCCAAGGCAAAGATTCTTTACGCTTTGGCGGTTTAGTCGTCGTCACAGCTGGATCATAAATCTACAAAAATAAATATCATGCTTTATAATTTACTCTATCTTATCAATGATTATTCTGACTTTGTTTAAGTTATTTATATTTTTTTCTTTTAATATGCCTTTTCATCTTTGAAATCATAAAAATAATATCATTGTATACATAATCAAATAATGGCTACTGGAAATAGTGAGTTTAAAATTAATGAAAACTATTCAACATAAAACTATTATTATATTAATAATATATGTGTTTATAAAAATTATTTCATTAAGTTAAAATAAGATTGAATTGATTGTTCATCACTCACTCCATGAACGGCATCAGCAAATATTGCAATAATTATTGTAACAACACAAATCCAAGATAAATTTTTAGTTCTCTTCATGTTGAAATTATTTATCTCACTCAACGTTGAATATAAAAATAACAATTTTAAAAATATACATCACTTTCATAGATAAAACAACACGTATGTCTCATGGAAATACTTGTCAATATTTTCTTATTCTGGAACCACAAGTATTCAACGACTTCTGCTACCAAAATGACATGGTTATCTTGAAGAATCCCCAGCTAGCATCAGAGAAATATTTCCCAGAAAAGGTTATCAACTGGCGCGTAATCAGAGGTCTCAGTTCAATGCTGAGAAAAATCAGACTGTCTTCCCGTGTTCCACTTTTTATACGCATCATCTTGTTGCAGCATATTAATTCAACAATCATATCGAACCAAGGGGAGCGACAATGGTTGATATAACTGTCAATTGACAACACATGATATGCCGTCAATTAAATTTTTTAAAAATGTCGTAGCTGTTTACTGAACTCTTGATTCTTTTAAGTGACAGTCATTGCTTTTATTTATTACTGTTTTCCGTCTGCTATAAAATTTTTTAATTCTCACTTTAATAAGTAAATACATTTGTTTATCCGCGGAAGTATTGAATTAGTTGATGAGATATAATATAAATAGCAATGAATGAATGACTATTCATCGATCCATGCAAACACAGTTGGCCATTATTAACATTTAAATAATCCATTCAATGTAATACTGTGATGCAACTTCACGGGTTTTCTTTAATTGATATTTAGCAATCGTTAAAGTACTTCATCTTAATAATCTTAATGGAAAAGTTGATAAGTGTACAATCATGGGGAAGTTTGGAAAATAACCTAATAAATTTAAAACTACTTACTAAGAATTTCTTTCGTTATCTTTGTTGACAATCAATGAAGTAGAAGATAAAATTACTTATTTTTGAACATTTCAAGAATTAGTTAATCTAAAAAATAGACAATAATTAATCATTTTAATTTTTTCATAATAAGTTATTTATAAGTATGAAGTCAGTGTTTTTTTAAAAATTTTATACTTACTTTTTGTAAGATCAATTGAATTTAGTCGTTTCCTGTTAAAAGTAAATACTGAAATTAATATTTTAATATGATAATAAATATTGATCCACCATTCTTGTCGTTTTAATGAATTAATTTTTATGACTATAAATTTATCATTTCTTTTGTATGTAATAAAAAATATAATACATAAATTATCTCTAATTATGTTATTTTAATCAGCAAGACTTTATATAAATTTTATTGAAAGTAAAAGAATATTTTATGTTTATAAGTTTATTTATATAGGTGTATATTTAAATATTATTTCATTAAAAACTCTGGTATTATATAACGTTTATACAGCAAGTGCGTTATAAAATTAGTAAATCCCGGTTTTTTTATAACTCTTCAGTTGATAAAAAGTATTTTGTTGTCGTTCAACACATCTGCCAACAATTTATCAACGAAAAAAATGATTTTACCGGCTGAAAATAATTGAACATCTTATTACCATCACTGCATAAGTTCTAAAAACCTAACCTATAAGATTAGGATTGATTTACTTTTAATAAATTCGTATTATCATTTTATATTTCTATACTTTTAGATCCACAACATTCTCTGAAGTGTTTTAAAACTGTGGAGTCGTTAGCTAATAATAAATTAATGACGTTAAGTGGTGAAAATAGAAATAAAATGAAAAAAATGTGATGTTATAAGTTCTTTATCAATTCAAAGTTAGAATTTCATTGTTGAACATAAATATTGTTAAGTAGAAAAGCTAGAATTTCAGTAAAAATAATTGATGACTAAAAGTAGCAGAGTTAAAGTTTAAATCTAAAAAAGGAACCAAGTGTATTTATAATTCAGTATTTAAGAAGAAATCCTTGGAAAAGTCTCTCAGCATCAGTTCAGCTCAATACCTAGTTCATATTATTTTTATTATCGTAATACAATGTCAAAGTCTGAATCGCCAAAATTAGTTACTGCTTTATTTTCTTTTAAAGGAAAGAACAATGACGAGGTAATTATAATTAAAATATTTAACAATTAAAATATATAAATTATTCTATTTATGCTGATGATTTTTAATTCATTATTTATTATTATGCTCGAATTCAGTTATGCTTTAAAAAGGGCGATGTCATAACTATTACACAAACCGACGATGGAGGTTGGTGGGAAGGTACCTTGAACGAGAAAACTGGCTGGTTTCCATCCAACTATGTCAAGGAATATAGATCGCCTGGTAATAAAATGAAATAAAGTTCTTGGAGTCATAAGAATTTGAAATATTTCTCGTGAATTGTGCGAAGATAAAATATTAAAATTTATTAATAATTTTTATGAGCAGATGCCGGACATTCCTCGGTAAAGTCATCACCAGAGAAAACTAATCAGGAATTACCAGTGCATCAGAGATTCAATAGAGATATAGTAATAAAAGATTTAGTAGATTCTGAAAGAGCCAATGTTGCAGAGCTTCAAAGTCTGGTTAATAATTTCCTTCAGCCACTAGAGCTTGCAAATATGTAAGTATATAAATTCTTTTAATTAATCTTTTAAGTACCCAGCCATGTACTTAAATTAATTTATTACTGGACTCTACTTCGTATTAAATGAATGATTAAGATTAATTAATAAAAGAGTAATTAATCCTTTTTAAACTGTATATTTTTTTTATGCAGTATTAAATGTTTTAATTGACAGATTGAAAAAAGAAGAGTACAAACAATTGATTGGAAACATAAATGAAGTATTGGAGATCCATCAGAAATTATTAACAAATTTAGAAACTGCAGTAACTCAAGGGCCTGACTGCAGAATTGGCAATTTATTTCTCACACTTGCTCCACGATTAAAATCCATTCACATGACATATTGTAATGGTCATCCACAAGCAGTATATATTCTTGATCAATACAGAGATGAATTAAATGAGTTTATGGAACGTAGTGGTGCTGTAACTCCAGGAATATTAGTTTTAACAACTGGACTTAGCAAGCCATTTCGTCGATTAGAAAAATATGCAGCTCTGCTACAAGAATTGGAAAGACACACTGAAAAAAATCATTCCGATCGTGGTGATACACAGCGAAGTGTATGTGTTTATCGAGAGATTGCCGTAAGTGTTCTATTCTTATCTGGCGCTATATTTAAAATAATCAATTATTTGTAAACTTTAATAGCAAAAAAAATTTTAATATATTCTTTAGGAGAGATGTACGTTCATAAGAAAACAAAAGGAATTAGCACTTCACATATTAACAAGTGGAATTAAAGGATGGGAAGGAGAAGAATTGAGTTCTCTCGGTGAAATTTTACATGTTGGACCAGTAACAATTCTTATGGGTGCAGAAAGGCGAGATAGATATTTTGTATTATTTCCTATGACATTATTAGTTCTCAGTACAAGCTCACGCATGAGCTCTTTTGTATACGAAGTAAGTAATAATTATTCAATAAAATATTTTAATCATCAATTTAATTATATTAAAAATTAACACATAAATATTTGGTTGTTTCAAGGGCAAATTACCATTAACTGGCATCAATGTAGTTCCGTTAGATAATACCGAAGATATAAAAAATGCTTTCGAAATATCTGGGCCAATGATTGAAAATATAATTGTACTTTGCACACATAGAAACGAACGGTATCAGTGGATCGAGCTATTAACACAAGACCAATCATCATCCGGGTTGTTAAAATCACCGACCTTGTCTCACGTGAGTTACATCAAACATCCTTTGTCACGTTTATCGCGATTTTACGCTCGGCTTGTCAGAAAAAAAATCATTCATCCTGATTTAGTCAAAAGGCTTCTTTATCTTCAGTATATTTATAAACCAGACTTGAGCAATGTAAAGATGAGAAAATGTGTTGTTACTTATACTATATATCCGATTGGTAGCAATGAATATACGTCGGATGAAGATAATGGTAAAGAAAAATTGCAAGTTCCCGAAGATAAACCACGAGCTTTATTAAAATCCTCATTAATGCTAGATGTGAGATACGAATCAACACAATCTGATAATACTCATGATATGAAAGCTCCTTCCACACAATTACCTTTTCCTTCTTCATCAGTTTCATTGGGAAACCTAGAAATAAAAAATAATTTAAAGCCTTCTAAGTTAGATTGTCAAAGTTTACCTACAAATTTGGTTCACCCTCATAATTCAAGATCAAGTTTACATCATTTAGATAGTTCTGATGATGATTTTGAGTTGAAACACTGGGACCCATCAAAAAAAACATGGAAATCGATTGAACCAACTTGTAAAAGTATTTCATCTAGTTCAGAATTTATTCATATTGGTCCGATACCTCACCTTAAGACAATAGATGAAGATACGGTCGATATTTATCATGGTGAAAGTACTCTTACACTTCCTGTCACAAGTATACATTCCACAGACTCTGGTATGGCTGATAGCTATCACATGACATCATCAGAATTAAACTCTTGCTATAAATACTACCCTAATGGACAAAATAAAAGTGCTGATCGAGCTTTAATGTCTCATAGCGAAAGTGATAATGATGAAAACAATTTTGAACATCAATGCATTTGTAGTTCACCTTTCGGATCAACTCCTAGGCAAAGTGAACGATTTGGACAATCATCAGAGAGTGCTAACAATAGCTTTATTACTTTGACCAGTTTCAAAAATAATGATAGTCAAAGTGGTGTACAGAAAGACAACTTTTGTGATAATGAAAAAAATAGTAGCGATTCTAGTGACGATAAAGAAGATGAAGAACTTGATAAGAATAACACAAAACCTTCATATCAAAATTTTGTATTCCACGACAAAAGATTTACAGCTCCAGTGCCTTCCTCTCACCAAAAAGCTAGTATAAAAGCTAGCAGGCATGGTGCCCGACCAAAAGGAATTCACATTAGGTTGGAAGATCATCAGAAGCCGGTGTATACGTCTGGACTTTATGCTCACTGGTGGCTGAAGAAAGCAATTCCGATATCTGAAATCACAGAACAAGGCAAGCTTCCATAGCATGGCTGTTTTTTTAATAAATTCAACATTTATTAATAAACATTACAGCCAATAATAGACCGATTACGCTACTAATAGTTATTCACCTTAAATTACTTTCTGCTTATTAGTTTCACAGCCATGTTGTGCGAAGTTGTGCTTTTGCAGTGTTATTGTTATGCTAATAATGTTAATATTTTTCACCATTTTACAGTTATTATTTTTTATTTTTCATAGTTAATAAATAAGTAGAGTTAATTCAGATCATTTTTCCCGCTGATAATTAATGAATATTCTTATTTATTTTATTTATATTGAGTTTAACTAATTCAATTTATTATTGATCAAAAAATATTTATTTTATTCATTAGACGAGCAATCAATCGACGGGGAAACTTCTACTTCAGGACTGCAATTTGTCACCAGGGACTAAAACTCCTTGGGGTCTTGCTTCTTTGAGACCCGCTCCGCCGATTTATTTAAAAGCCTACGGCAAATTTGATTCTGGAGAACTTTGTCGTTCACCTAGAACAGCCAGTAAGTCAATTATTGGATTTTCTTTCTTATTTAAAATGAAAATTAAATTGACCGATTTTAAATAACTTTAAGTAAATTGTGAAGAAAATTAAGTCCCTGTTCTAAATCTTCTTTATTATGGTAATGATTTAATGATCATTATTTGTGATTTCAGATGAACGCCAGTTTGAAGATGATGCAATTATACTGAAAATTATCGAAGGTTACTGTATGACTGTCAATGCAAGATTTACTGTTCATTCTGGTAAAGTAACATTTATTTAGTTTGAGTGTTGTTCATTCCATTGAAGCCTATCAGCAATTAATTATGATTTCACCAACAAAAATAACTTTTTTATTTTTTAATATACATTTGAATTTAAATTAAAATTCTTTTATAACAATCTCAATTTGACATATTAGTTTTAACAAAATTCTAATAACTTTTTTGAATGGAGTTACTAATTCATACTTACATTAACGAGTTGACTTAATTTAATTTCACTTGGACTTCAGAATTAGCTACAAGCGCGAATGTAATTAAAATTATGAGATAATTTTATTACCACCATTTGCTTTGTATAGCAAACAGAAAAATATAAATATTCTAGTATAAACTTTAAATAAAATTAACAAGGGCATATCAATTTCAGCTGTTTTAGATAATGATTCATCTAATAAGCCACGCGATAGAGTATCAGTAATGAATAATAGAGTAGGAAATTTGGATCTCTTTGGAGAAAGGTACGTATTGTTTATGGAAATATCGATATAGATAAATGAGCAAAAAAAAAAGAACGCAAAAAGCTAATTCTGAAGTTTAAAAAAAACTAATACATATTTTAAATAAAAATTTTTTGCACTTAGGTATCTGTCTAAAGTTGTGGAAAACTTAATGAATCAAGTTGGCGATCTACAAAACCAAGTTACACAACTGACAAAACAATTAGACGAAGAAAAACAGTCACGATTACTTTTAACTGCTGCAATGAAACGAATTGGTGCAATAGATAATTTTGTGCCTTAGTAATTATTTAAGAAAAAAATTAACAATAATACTGTGCCTCAACAATCGTACAATGGAAAAAGAAACTTACGTGACAAATTGTCAAATATTTTTTTAAAATAAATTATAAACATAGATTTTTTTAAATTAATTTTGTGATATAAAATTGTTTTGTTTGAGTTTGATGTAACGATAACGAAAAAACATTTTAATAAGTTTTTATGTATCGATCTCATCAAGTTATTTTCCATTAATTTTTTAAAATACTTATTCAATTTACAGGAGTTATATTTTTAAGTAGTTTTATTAACTAACGGACTGCAATTAATCATCACATTGACTTTTCATTGTATTATGTAATTCATAAACGCCATAGCAATTGTTTCAATTTAATTTTAAGATGTTTCTGATAAAAACGTTTATTAAATAATTTACATTTATAGAACAAACAAACGAATAAAAATGCAACAAATATGAATGAGTTATAGAAATTTTATGCAATGTGCAATGTTAATTATGAATTTTAGCTTATAAAATAAAATTATATTTATTCAGCATACTCAAAAAAACAATCAAAACTACAATGTACTAATATTACAACTTTTTAAAATAATAAAGTAGTTTATTTCTTCTAAACAACTTTTGGTTTCCTCATAACCAGATAATTTCTAATAAATTAATAATTACCATCAACTTCTGTGGATGACCCTAAAAAATAATATCTTTTGACCATGAAATTTTTAAGATCATCACTATAAAAAAAATGGATAATTCAACTACATTTAATTTCTAATAAAGTCGATTGTAGATTTCTATAAAAACTGATTTAGAATTCTTATAAAATAAATTTATATAAACTCAATGTTTAGTAATGAAATATTACATCACTTACTTCATGGTTGAAAAATTGTATTTTTTTATTCATATTTTGATCCATCAAAGAATATTCACATAATGTTTTTATTTTATTTACATTGATATTGTAATTTTAACTACATAATGTAATCAATGTATGATATGATTTGTATTCTTTATTAATACATAGTTTCAATATTAAAAATAACTTCCCTCTGGGAAGTTAATAATTAATAAGCAAAATTTAAATAAAAAAATTTTCTTATGATTATTGATAGGCTGCTGATTCTGGTTTGAATTCAATTGGGACTCATTTCGTGTTCATAGTGGTATAGAACTGATTTTATTTCCTGTTTCATCATCATTTTGATTGTTTGATTCTAATTCTACTCTTTTTATATCCTAATGCTTTTAGAACATTTAAATCATGAATTTGTTATCTTGGATTTTATTGAAAATTTCATTTTGCATTTTATTATGGTAGTCAATTAACATTTGTTTTATGTTGACTTATACTTGTAGATATTTCTAGAGTAAAACAACCGGAAATATTTTATTATACAAACGTTTTCAAATTGTTTCAAATATTTTATGATTTTGTCAGTTGATCACCAATTTTAAAAATGAGATCCCCAATGCCTGGTCCACAAACTTTGTAAATTGGTTTTAGAGCGTTGAACGACTACAAAAAAAATATTATCAATTTTGATATTAAACTGGTTAATTAAACAATAAAAAAAATATAAGTTTACAATAGAATAATTACGACATATTATTCTACTCACTTGGTACAGTTGTTGTAGATGACACTGGCATTAATTCATCTAGGTGAATTATTGTGGTATTGGTTTGTTTAAATTGGCCTGATGTAAGAATTCGATTCATGAATCGAGTGTATTTTGTATCATGAATAGTGGTATCATCCTCTTCATTATCTCGATTTTTTGTGAAAAGTGTATAATAATCTTCATTTCTTCTGTTTGTTGTATTAATTCGTGTTTTATTTTCCAAACATTCAGGAACGTTTTGAAGTTGATCACATGAGCTGATGAGAATATTATAGACAAGACCACTTTTACAATCTTCGTAACTATGTGCTCCAAGATAGCATACGATATATTTTCCGCAATCGTCTGGATCTGGTACTTGACCAATGTACAGTGGAGGGCACAATTGAAATTTTTTTACCTGATTTTCGGCAGTTATACAATCGTTTCGTACGGTATGATCGCATACACCTAGTTGGGAATTAAAATTCAAACCAGAGTTGCATGCTTGAATCCGCATTTTTCCGTTTTTACATTCATAGTAGATATTACAAATTTTTGGATATGGACGAACTTGATTTGTTGATTCTTCACAGTATAGTCGAGGAATCTTGAAGTTATTAATTATTACAATAATATTTATAATCAATATTTTTCACAGTCACAACATGTAAAAGGTGTTTCTAAAAGGCTTGAATTCAATAGAAATTCGTTACTTTTTGGATTTAATTGTAAGTAAAAAATTTCCCAAAGTCATAAATCCAAATATTTCTGATGAATTCTGATCAGTAAATTATCTTTTACCAACACTATTTTCATATTGTTACTGTTAAAAATTTTTTAGCACTGAAATAGAGGTAGAGTTTCTTTTCTTGATTATTAAGATACTCATTTTTTGGTAAATACTAAACAAATAAACTCACCTTAGAATGATTAGAAGCAGCTTTTATTACTGTTACAAATAAAATGGAATAAAAAATGATCATCTCATATTTCAAATAGTGAATAAACATCTTCAATTAACTGAATTACTCATAACTTATAAAATAAACCATTGAACTATTTTCATCTTACTAATCTATAATAGAACTGTGCAATGAAACTTTATAAATTGGTTTTGTATACGCAGCTGAAATGTTATAATGTAAGCATTCATTCTCAGCTTGATGTATTATAATGACTTCAGTAAAAAAAACACATGTTTGATGGTAAATAATTCTTAAAGTTATTTCTGATAAAAAACAATTAACTAAATACAAGCATTAAGGAATCTATCAATAATATAAAAGTTCAACAGTAAACTAGATATGACAATTTAATATATTTTAATTAAAAACTTTATTTTCTAACAACCAATAATATTCAAATCACCTCGAAGATTTAACGCTTTTACTACCTTCGGATTACATCCTGGAACATTTTCTCTTAAATCACATGAGCAATCGTCCATATTATACACAGTTCCTCTAACTTTGCACTTTTTAACATGAATTTTTCCATCAATACATTCAATATATTTATCACAACGTTTGGGATGTGGTAAACGTCCAAAAGGATAAATGGAACAATCATTTTTGCAATAAGTTACTTTTTCCTGTTCCACACATGTAGTAAATACTGGATCAAAAACTAAACCAGACTCACAGGCATGAACCATTACGTTGCCATGTTCACATGAAAAATATACATCGCAAACTCCTGGATATGAATAGAGTCCTTCTCTTTCTCGAGGACATAATGGTGATAAATAATGCTAAAATTGATCAATGTTAACAAATTTTCCACATGAAAATGATAAATCAATTTTATTAAATAAGATATCAATTAACTTACTCCATATGTTATATTATTTACCCACAATATTGTTTGAATAAAAAAAATCAATTGAATAATCAACATTGCATCAATGGCTTTGTTTTATATAAGGTGATATTGATAGCCCGGTCTACATTTTTTATAGTCTGATATTTCATAGTAAAATAATGCTCATTTATGTTTCAACCAATTAATAGAACAAAGCAATTTCAAAGAATGATTAATTATTAATTGACCATCGAATCTGAGCTATCAATTGTTAAATTGAATATCAAAGTCAGGATTTACATGATGGATTCATAGAAATGAGTATTTGCTTCACTACATTATTAATAACGATCTTTTTGTTTATTATTAAATAATGTATGACAAAGATTATTCATGTTTAATAAGTAGTTGCATCCTGTAATAAGCATTCTACTCCAACTGCATTATGTTGTAGATCACATTCTGTTTCATCCTGAAATCTGCATTTATTAACCCATTCTTCATTACCGTCACACTGGATGGATGAAGTTGCAGTCCAAGCAGGGATATCCATTCGATTTGAGTGACCTTTCCAGGCTTTTTGTGCACCGCTACAGCATTAAATAAATTTTACATTAAAAAAATTTGTATGTTTTTAAAAATGAATTTTGTTACAGAAAAAGAATATTTTTTTTCTATTTAGTTAATTTTCTTTACTTTTGATAGCCAAGTTCTCGACATATAATATCTGCTTCTGCAATAGTCCAATAGGTGGGTTGACAAACACCTCTCCAAATATCATCTACTCCTTTAACTTCTACGTAACCGAAATTAGCTTGAGCTGTACCGTTCAACCGAAGTCTCTACAAAAAAATTAATAGATATTTGATGAATATACAAAATGCTATTTATATTAAACCAATAAATGAGCACCTGTCTTGATATAGAAATAGCTTTCACACTCTTCGTATTACGCCAAGCGTAGATAAGAGGAGGATACTTTTTTATTTTAGTTAAATTAGCTGCAAATAATTAAAATATTTAACTTTTATATGTAAATTAGTTTTAAAAAAAGTATATAAAAATAAAATTTTATTTACGTGGTTCGATAGATGTACTTAGACGAATATTATCATCATTGGACTCTCCAACTTGCGCAATTTCTGAATCTACATTCCTCGGGAATCTTTCATTCTGAATGTTCAGTGCATCTGGTATTTCCTGATTAGCAATATTACTTTCATTTATCAATACATTGTTCGTGGGAGGAGTTGATATTTCTTCGTTTCTTTGATTTTCGATAAAATTAGAAACATGCTTAAGTGTTGTAGGAATTTCATCATTATTTTGATTATCAGTTGTGCTAATATATTCAGGTCTAGTAGATGTACTAACAGATTGACTTGCACTTGTAGTAACAATATTTTTAACAATTTCAAGAGTTTCATCATTTTTTTGATGATTTATTTCGCTGATATGTTTAGGTTCAATGGATGTACTATCAATATTAAGACTTTCAGTTGTAACTGCATAATTTTGAGAAACTTTGAGGGCTTCAGTATTTTCATGATTTTTAATAGCACTAGAAACAATGTTAAGAGAATCCGAACGTGTAGTACTTTCAAATTCTGCTGTTGTAGTAATATTTGCATTCGAATAATGAACAACTGGTATATTCATAGATTGTTCTGAAAACGGAGTAACACTTTGAGCTGTTATATCTTCAGTATCATCAGATGGACGATTAGATGTCGAAAAAAGTAAAGTAGTAGTCTTCACTTCAGAAGCATTTTCGTCAAGTGTAGTTCTTTTTGTTTGTTCTGGAATTCTATTGGCAGCAATAGTCGAAGAGGTAATTTCTACATGCTGTGTTGAAACAAGTGTACTTCCAATATCTTCACTAATTTTGTCGACTTCTTTTAATTTTGTTGATTCCGTATTAAAAGTGATAAGAGTTGAAGTAGTAAATTCTAAATTTTCATTTGTTTCAGTTGGTTGTTCAACTTTCTTATAATTGGAAATTCTGATTTCAGCCTCTGTTACTTCTGAAACACTACCAGAGTCTGATTCCACATTATCGGTCGCAAAGTCTAATGATCTAGAGGTAGTAGTACTCGATGAAAATTCTTCATGCTGTGAAGAAACTTTGTTGGTATCATCTGTTTCTTCACCACTTGAATCAACAGCATGGATTTTTGAATAACCTTGATCTATTTGCACATCACTGTTATAATTTACAATAATCCGATCCAATGGATTTTGATTAGACTCCGCAGAAGTTGAAGAGGAGAGTTCTGTCACTAGCTCAGGAACAATTGTATTTTCAACTTTTGTTGGAGCAGAATCATTAACATGAATGTTTTCTATTTTTTCAACATGTTCGGTACTCGATGCTACTTCATCTATCATATCAATTCTAGAATTCAACACCTTAGGTTCAACAGAACTTACTTCTTCAATTTTTTTATCATCAGTACTACCAATATCTGTATTTGTTGTATCTGAAATAGTAGTGGATGTAGTACTTGAAAAGGAAACTATCTCTGAAGTACTCATTAATGGAGTAGAAGGTAATTTATCCGTATTGGAGTGTTGTTCAAGATCAATTATATTGTAAGTAATTTCTACCGTTGGGGTAATATTAGAAACTGCATCTTCTATTTGTTTGGAAACTGTACTAGTTTCAGTGGAAGCTAATGCAGAAGTATTTCTTTTTTGAGAAAAATCACTTGCACTTTGAATTTCTTCAGAATTCGTAACATTGTCTGTTTTTTGTTCTTCAGGTTGTTCTAAAGGAGAAAAAATCGGTAATGTAGTTTCGATAGGTTGTGTAACTATTTTTATATCATCAGAAAATTGGCGAACTTCATCAGTACTTGTCATTAAATCATTTGAGACATTTTTAGAAACATTAAAATTTGGACTAGAGGTATTCGTCGTTGGTAGTGAGAGGTTAAAATTTTCGGTAGAGGTTTTATTGTGCTGAATTATCAATGAAGTTAAAAAAAACACATTAAGTAGATTTTGAAATGATTCTATATATGCCTTTTCAGTATCAGTAATATTCGTATTATAATTTTTTAATACAACATTATACGGAGCACCAAGTTCTCTGAGTAATAAATTCATGTCTTGTATTGACAATTTATCCTTTTTGATCTCATTTGAAAATTCTTTTTTAGATGAATCTAAAGAGTGATCATCATAAATTTCATTTTGGATTGGTGCACCTAACTCACGGCTGGATTGTAAAGAATTTTCATCTAACTCACCCGATTCTTTTTCAACATCTTCATCCAAGTCAGTTAATTCGTGCAGTATATCTCGTTTTCTACCAAGTATTTCATTTACACTGTAATGAATATGAGTATTCAAATCGGTTCGTAAATTAACATCTGTCGATGTACGTCTACAAGCTGAGACTCTGTTTCTATATACACATTGGCGCATTTCTATGCTGTAAACCATCGGAAATTTACAGTCAATAATCTTGATTTTTGAGTTAAAACATAGAATAAACTTTCTACAATTAAATGGATGTGGAAAACTTAAACCATTGATGACACAATCATTACGTTCATAAGGAACGTCTCTTTTAGAACATATCATGAAAATTGGATCAAAATTGGTACCAGGAGGACAGGCATAAATTGTTGCATTCCCATATTCACACTCAAAATATACATTGTAAACTCCTGGGTATGGGTAAGTTCCTATTGTAGTTTCAGTACAAAGATTTGACAAGAAATGCTGAAAAAATTCAATATAAATAGTTTTTTATTATTTTATTTTATTAATATTAACAATGCAAAGAAATGATATATTTAACAAACAAATTTTATTAAGTCAACTTTGTAGAAATTATGCTATGAAGGTTAAAGTAATAAAAAATAATTATAATGCTCTTAATAAAACAAGTCATGATTTTTATACATAGATGAAAAATTCAGAAACTATAAAAACGGCTCATAAAATTTGATAAAAAGGAACGATAACAGATGATGTAAACGAAAATAAAAAAAATATTTGATGTGTAATGCTACTGCAAAATATTTCAATGTTCTTTATCTATTTAAAATTATGGAAAAAATTCAATAATTTTTGAAAAAATTTAGAAAATTTGAATGATTAATCAATCGTGTATTGTAATCAGTATAATTAAAAAAAAATAATGTACTTACTGCTCCATTGACATTACTCGAGAGCAACGTTAATGCAATAACCCAACATACATATGAAACTAACATAGTAATTATTTTTACTTAATATAAGATGAAGAGAACAACTAATTTGAAGTTATTCTTTAAAATTTTTTAAAATATTCTCATCTATTTACAACTAATATGTGATACGAACAATACTTTGGATGAATTTATATACTCAGGATCATAAAATCAATCACCCATAATTTTGATATTGGCATATTTATTTTATTGATTGTTAATATGACAAACGTCACATTTTAACTAAAAAAATAAATGTGATAATATTTAACAATAATAAAGATTAGATAATATTGAAAACTACGACGTTGGAAATTCAGACGTAAAATATAGTTTTAAAATATTAACTGCTATAAACTGGTTTAATTTATTTAAATACACCATGGGCGTTAAATCATAGAGAAATGTTGTTGTATGGTCGTTTACATATATAATAATTCCCCTTCATAGAGGATGTACAATCTTCAACATCCCAGAAGAAATAACCATTAGTTCGACAATTTAAGTTGGGTTGATCATAGCAGGGGAATTTATTTTTCATGACAATACATGAAGCTGATGACTTTGCTGAAGGTGGAAGAGTCTTTTCGTTTTTCCATCCGGGCCACCATTTCATGAAACTGTTTAAATAGTTAACATAATTAATTTCATAATTTTTAGAACCATAATTTGTAAAAAAAAAGCTTACTTAAAGAAAGATTTCGCAGAATCTTGCCAAACCCAAATAGTTCGAGCCATCGTAGTAAATCCTATACCAGCAGTCATAATCGATTCAACTTGAGGATACTTTTGTGTTAACCATTCAGAAATAAAATCATTTTCATCTTGTGCTGTTATGTATAACAGAGATGAATTTCTTGAAGAGCAATATTGTATTGCATCATCATGACTCAAATCCAAGCTTGAATTAACTAAATGATAACAGTTTTTATGGAACGGTACATCATCTGTACTACAGTAGGCTGAAGAATCCAACATACATTCAACACCTATTGTATTACGTTCAATACTACACTCAGAGTTAGTTTTTAATTTACAGACATGAAATTCTGATTGCTCATCTTGACAAAAGACATCAGATTCAAGTGATGATAAAGGCAACTCAGTATCATTACTTTGACCCTTCCAAATTATTTTAGCACCCCTGTCAATAATGGATAATTTATTTAAGATTATTCATTATTTTATAATTGATATGAAAAATTAACTCTATGTACCTTTTATATCCAAGATATTTACAGATTTTATGAGCTCTTTTTAAATTCCAAGTGTTGTCACATTGACCAACAAATCCGATTCCACGAATTTCAACATATCCATGGTGAGCACTAGATCCTCCTCTTAACCGAAGAACCTTATTCAAAAGACAATTATTTAGTATATTAAAAAATTTACTTCAATAATTTGAAAGATAAAATTCAAATTTAAATATTCTAAAAACTGAAGAATATTATACCTGACCGGAGAGCTGATTTATTACTTTAATATGTTGACTGTTATTGTTAGACTTAAATTGAGTAACAAATAACGTCGACAAAAATGTGTCATCTTAAAAAGAAAGTTAAATTTTAGTTGAAATTTTTTCAATGAAATAATTATATTTATTTTTATACAAACCTGTGGAATTATCGCTAAAAAGTGTTCTGAGCCCCGTAGATTCATGATTTAATTGTTGAATTTCCCTACTTTTTCTGACATTATTATTATTCATTCTAGATCTAACAGTGTGGTTACGAATTTTCGAATAATCTTGATCTATTTGTACACTACCATTACCGTTATCTTCAATATAATTATAATTAAGAACATTAATTGAAGGAGAATTTTCTACGATAATCTTAGTCGATGGAGCTTTAGTTGTAATAAATGAAACTGATTCAATTTCTTCTTTGAACCTAACTAATTTACCATCATTCACCTGCTCCGTAGCACGACTTCCATCGATATGATTATCGATCGGTTCCAGTGGTTTACCATTAAACCAATTATTTGGAGAATTAACTATTCTGGCTGGAAAAAACAATAATGTTTCATATTTAACTGAATAGCTCGTGTAAGAATTCGTTTTTACTTACCATGAAGTTCTGAAGATAATTCAATATGATCTTTATCTTCATTCAATTTATTGAACACTTTCTTTGATTCAGTTAAATTATTGATAGCAAGTACTTGATCAAATGAAAGTACTGTGTCTGCTCTACCATTTCTTCTTATTTTTGAAATTGATCTGTCATTTAATTTATCGTCTATCATTCTAATATCTATATCTAGGTCTTTGTCCTCTTCAGTGGTAGGTTTTTCTGTCGGAAATATTATTGGTTGGCTATTGCTTTGTGCTGGCGTCGTTTTTGTAGGAGTATTAAGTTTATATATACTTGAGTCTTGATTATGTTTTGAATCAGTTTGATAACCAGTAGCTTGATTTTGATTAGGATACTTATTTGGAGTTGAGTAATATCCATGATTTAATGGAGACTGATGATAAGGCGGTATATTTACTCCATAATTTTCATTTTGAACTGGTTGTAGATGAGTATTTGGAGTAGTTGGATAATTTAGTGGTGGATTCTGATTAATGGTCGGGCTGTGAACTAAATTACTTGAAGGTTTTCCAGGTTGATGATAAGTTGGACCATTTGCAGAGTAATTTTCATTCGAAATGATTTGTTGATTTCCATAATTAGTTTGATGATTATACTGTTGATTCCCGTTAGCATATCCATTCTGGATTGAATAGTTAGGTTGTTGTTCAGGATTGTAGTGAATTGGTTTATTGGTAGAATGGTTGTTATAATTAACAGGTTGTAGAGAGGGTTGGTTATTTCCTAGTGAAGGCTTATTTGTTTCATGAAGTGGATGATTTTGATTAGTTTGATGCTCATTTCCAACATATTTTATAGTCTCAAAACTCATACTTCCAGTATCTAAATTTATTGAAGATAAAATAACGTCACCTCGCAGAGTAACACCATCACCTAAATTTCCGTAACATCCAGGAACATTATAACGCCAATCACAAATAGATTTCATAGAGCTGTACACTGTTCCATCACTGCAGTTCATATTATAAGTCAAACCATGACTGCACGCAATATATTTTTTGCAATCAAAAGGATGCGGAAAACTATTACTAGAACCTTTTGGACAAAAGATTCGTAAATCTTTTAGACTACCAATAGAATTTTGACAATTATCTGGTCTTTGCTCATAGTCACATCGATTCAATTCTTGATTAAATGTTGAACCATGAGTACAACTAAAAATCGTAGTTACTCCTTGATTGCATGAAATATATTTAGTACAATTTCCAGGAAATGGAAAAAGGCCTGTTGTTGTTGGATTACAAAACGAAATAGACACCTAAAATTTTAAATCAAAGAATTCTTTTGTCCTTTGATCGTAGGATATAAAGTTGTTTGAATATTATAATTAGTATCACTTACCCCACAAGATGCTTTTTCAAATAACGCAATTGTCAAAAAAAGAACTAAATAAAAACCGTACATTTTAATAATTTTTGTACTAAATTCTTCACTAATATTTTCAAGTTTATGTTATTTAGATCCGAAGAATTAAAAATTCAAATAAATTGTTTAAACAAAATTAGTCGAACGACTAAACTTATTATTAGCTTACGGAACTTTATATAATGCTACACATTTGATAAAAGTTCAATGAAATAATAGATGACGATTTCAATAGATTATTAATAAGAGAACTGTGTCAATAATTGTCTTTTGATATTAGTTATTATTATTTCATTAATGAGCTCAATATTACATTTGGTAATAAAATGTTATCACTCCAAAGCTAAACAATGGTGTAACAATTAATTTAGGTTATTCAAGCAGATTATTATTATTTTGTTAATAGGTGTATTTTTTCGAAAAATACTATTTTCAAGTAAAATTTAACAATAAAAAATACATAGACCTTCATAATTAATCAAATATTCCTAATTTCAAAATTGATCAATAAAATTGAGACAAAATTTTCTTCTTGTTACAAATGAAATTAATCAAATATTTTTAAAAATGATCATTGTTTGATCTTTTACAAATATAAGTAGAGTCTCGTTGAGAAATTCCACATCTTTCAGTATCCCAGAAGAAATAGTCAGTATGACACTTGGTATTCTGATTGTCATTGCATGGGAACTCTTTCTTCATTACCATACATGAAACTCCTGATTTTACATAAGGTGGTAGTATTCTTTCACTATTCCATCCTGGCCACCATTTAGAGAAACTAATAACAGAAATAAATAGATATTTAATTTAAAATTCAATAAATGCTAAAACATTTGCAACATTTTAATTAAAAAATTAATATTTGACCTCTTGGAACAATATTGATTTTTATAATACTCACATGAATTTAGTTTTATGAGTATCTTTCCAAATCCACTGAGATCGATTTGAAGCTGGAAATCCCAAGCCACCCATCGTAACTGATTTAATATCTGGATGTTGTCGAATTAACCATTCAGACACAAAATCATTTTCTTTTTGGCTTGTAATATACAGAAGTGAAGATGATCTTTCTCTACAATATTGTGCAGCCTCTTCATGGGTTAAGTTTGAGTTTGATTTCGTTAAATGGTAGCAGTATCCTCCGTAGAATACTTCATCTTCACGACAATAAGTCTCATTATTCGGAAGACACCTTATTCCTACCATATCTCGTTGAATATTACAATCTGAATTATTGCGGAATTTACATGTTTGGAACCAAGTTTCATTGCCTTGACATTCGGCGTATGAAGTTGCGACCCAAGGGTAAATTTCATCCTCATTATAACGACCTTTCCAAACCATTTGAGCACCCCTAAAATAATCAAATAATTTTTATTATAACTTTAATCAATTAAATCAACTGAAATTGAAAATAATATTCATATAAAGTAGATTAAAATTTTACTGGGAATATCCTAGTTGATGGCAAATAATATCAGCTTGTTGAAAAGTCCAATTTGATGCTGTGTGACAAATTACTCCCCAACCTGGTTTAGAACCTTGAACTTCAACATATCCATGATTTAAATCTGATCCACCTCTTAATCGAAGTGACTAGACAAATAAATTTATAGGAATGAGTCTCTTTCAATATTTTAAAAAGGTTAAATTGAATTTCTAAAAGTATTTTATTCAATACCTGGCCTGATAAAGGTGTTAATTTAGGAATATTTCTGAGACTTCGAAAATAGATTGGAGGTGTATAAGAAAATGGGAAAGGTGGTTCAGCTGAAATGGAAAAAAAATCTAATAATATACGCTGAAACTATTTTCTATCGAAAACATTATTTTTTCAAATAATATTGATTTATTTTCTATCACTTACTTTCTAGCCAAGACATTAATTGATTATTGGATTTGCCTGAATTGATAGATGTTTTATTGATCTGCAAAGGAGCTTTGGAAACTTTTACATTAGCAACTAGAGGTGCATGATTGTAACTTCGAACTTTCGAATGATTTTGATCTATTTGTACATCTTTGTATATATAATGATATCTTGTGCCGTTAATTGTTACGTAGAATGGCTGACGTAAATTGGATTTGGTTGGAAAAGCAGACGTCGTTGATTCTAAAGTAACGAAAAATTGTTTTAGTCAATGAAACTAGAAATAAATAAGTAATAATCCAAAACTGTAAATAAAAAAATATTCATTATTTTTCTAACCTTTCCCATTCACATCTCCTTGTTTGTTAGAATTTTTTAATTCGTTTCCTGATGAATTTCCATTAGATTCCTTTTTTTTTATTTCACCATCATTTTTTATTATATTCGAATTAGAAGACCATAAATTTTTGAACCAGCTTTCAGATGAATCTGCGGATCTCCCTAAAGAATATCAAAGACTTATAAGTTTATCCTATAAATAAAATTCCATATATTAAAAATATTGAATAGCTATAATAATTACCACTTTCTTTTTCTGAAAGTTCAAAAAATCGGGAATTAACTCTTGGATACGAATTCTTATTAGTTTCTGGTATATTCAGCTTAACTACACGAAGTCCTTCCTCAGAAGATTCAGCAGTTTCTGGTTCTGCTGGAGCTATAGTATCAGCAGATTTTGTCACTTCTGAAGTTACATTGTTGACAAGAGTTTCGACTTCCCTACTTGGTGTTACATCTTCAGTTGTTGTTACGGGCTCTTTATCAACATAAGTAGATGTAATTGTTACATCAATTGTTTCTCCACTGTAAAGATCAGATAAAATTGTGGCTGTATGATCTGGTTTACTTTTATCTTCAGTTTCAGCTTCATTTGTAGGCTTTGTATAATCAGCTGTAGTTTTTTCATTTGTTATTGCTAGTGAATTATCAGAAGAAAATTCCGTGCCGATAGTACTAGATTTTTCTTCATCATTAGCTATTTCAGTTTTAGCTTCACTCGTCGTAGTATAATCGACTGTAGTTTCTTCATTTGTTATAACTTGTGGAATATCTGAAGAAAATTCAGTATTGATGGTACTTGATGTTTCTTTATCATTAACTATTTTAGTTTCGTCTATACTGGGATAGCTATTAACTGCATTCGTTGAAGATTTATCAGAAACAGTGACCAAATTATCATCCGTTGATGTAAATAAATTTTCAGTTATTGAGTTTGGAGTTGATTCTTCTATTTCAATTTTTCGAAATGGAACTGGAGGTTTATTGAGTGGTGGTACAGGCGCAGATGGGAATGTCACATTAAGTCTTGGAGGTTGTCGATTAATAGGTAAACATCCTGGAGTTAAACAGGGTGCTCGAGGATGATATCCATCATACGGTTCCACCCTACCTGGAGCACTTCGAGCAGTTTGTAATGAAATAGCTATATCCCCTCGGAAGTTTACTCCGTTTCCGAAATTTCCTTGACATCCTGGAACGTTTTCTCTTACATCACAATAGCCAGTTTCAATATTGTATACATATCCAGGACCACAGATCATAAAGTGAGTAAGGCCACGGAAACATTGAGCATATTGCTCGCAATCCTTCGGATGAGGCACTTGTCCAATAAAATTTCGAGGACAAACTACTAATGTATGTTCTTGAGCTTGAATATCTTCACAACCTGGTACATTCTCAGGTAAATCACAGTCTGCTAGAACGGGATTGTAAGCTAAGCCAGGTCTGCAACTATAAACCGTCACTTGTCCGTTCTTGCATTCAAAAAACTTGGTACAGCTTTTAAGATATGGGAAACGTCCATATGATGATTCTGTACAAGCTGGTATAACATACTGAAAATAGAAATATCGAAATTAAAGTTGATAGATTTGTATTGTAAGATTTATAATTTAATAAAACTTACCCCGAAAATTTGTTTCGTAAATAGAGTTGTTGATAACAAAAAGATAAAATGAAGTATCAACATATTGTTGAATACTTTAGTCAAATAATACTTCAAGTTAATAAATATGAAAAAGGTTTTTTTCACCACGTTTAATAAAATATTTCTTTACGACCAAAAATTATCTAGCATAAATTTATTATTATAAGTTTCAACTATTTTTATTATATCGTAAAAAAAATCATACACCGAGATTAATCCCAAAATCTAACTAAAAATTTTGGAAAAAATCTTACTATTTATTTGGAAAAAAAATCTATTTTTAGTATCAAGTAAATGAACTTAAATAAATTCAATTTAGGCTTTTAGTTAATCGCATGATTTTTATAGCTATTCCTTTGTTAAGTCAATCAATTTTTTGTTTTTTTTCTGATTAAAACAACATAAATTATATATTTATGGTAATTGGTTCATTATTATTAATTAACCATACTATAAGAATGATATTCATTCTTTCAAGGGCTTTGATACATTATCAAAAACATGTAAAAAGAATAATAAATTTTTATTTATCGAGCGTGAGAATCATTTCGAGTTGACTCACAAATGATAAAATTTATTGAGTAGAATGATGAAATTTGTTCAATAATATTTGAATATTAACGATCACTTTGTACTCTTTGATAACAAGCTGTATTCAATTTTTCATCATTAAAAATGATGGTCGTAATATCATAATAATGTTTAACATTCCTTCTTAGACAAATCAAATTCTTTATATCATGTTCATTTACAAATAATTAGCTCAATTAAAATCACTAAACGTTAAATAAATACTTATATTTTATTCTCTTTATTGTTTGATAAAAATTTTTTCTTCAATCTAGCGTGTAAATGTTTGTAAGGATGATCAAGTTCAAGCTCAGTCTCAGGTATTCGAACAAATCTTCGAACTCTTGGTGAGTAGATAACCAAAGTTTGAAAAATCCCATACACACTGCTAGTAGTCCAATATAAAGTCATACTCTATAAAAATAAGACAATAAATTGTACAAACAAATTCATTCACTAATAATGACATTTAAATATTTATATTTATGTATCTATTCTTATTTACTGTTGGAACGAGTCCAGAGATAGGAACGAATATGAGTATGACACCTCGAGCAAGATAATCTCCAATTTTTTGTATTTTTGATGGTTCAGCTTGTCTCAAAGCATTTAAACACTGAAAATTTACTTCATAGTATTTATTACTTCATTTTATTAACAAAAAAAACCATAATTTACCTCAAGATTAATTAAGTGACATGTTGCACTTAGTACAGGAAGAATCCACCAAGGATCTGTAGCAGTGAGATTTGATATCCATCCAAATCCTTCAACCGAAAGTTGTTGAAATGCTTGAATACCAGCTAATTATAAAATGAATGCATGAATAATTATCATGTGAAATATGCTCTTCAAATATTGTGATAACATTATTGATATTTACCTGGTGTTGGATGTGGTAACATACAGGATAAATTTCTCAACGATGCTGACAAAATAACCCACATGGGTATTTGTAATAATAGTACTATGAAAGCTTTCAACGGATGACAATTTTCTTTAATTACCAATTTCTTGTACTCTTCTCGTACCTATGATTACATTGAATGTTTGCTTTAAAGAACTCAATTAAAACACGGTGAGAAAACACTTACTGTTTGGTTATATATACTTCTTGTAAAAGCTTCCTCCCAATTATAATACCTCACAGCCGCAGTTGCTTGTAATTTCAAGTCTTTCACAATATCATCCATCTCATATTTGATCAGAGTCAACTTTGCAAAAATATATTGCTGAAATATTTTTACCTCTCAGTATTTTTCTTTCTAGTGATGAAAACAATTACATGAGTTTGTTTTAAATATTTTTACAAACCTGGTACAGTGTAAGAGGTAATGTAACAAAGGTTCTTGCTACTATTGTAGTTAACACAATAGTAGCCCACCATGGTAAGCCAATTGCAGAATGCAGAGCAATTAAAGATTCTTGACAGTATAAAATAGGAGGACTATCAATTAAAACTTTAAAAAAGGGAGTATAATGCTCTAATGGAATATCAAGCTTTAATTCAGGTGCAACATCTCCATACGATCTTGAAGGTTGATAATTTACCAATTGTTTTGGTATTTTTTGAAATATTCCAACGTACTGTTTCCCATAATTTTGTGTCAAATTTATTTTTCTATGGCCTACATATTGCATATTCAATTGACATCTCGTATTTTTCTTATAATTTGTATCTAAATAATCAGAAGAACAAGATGTGTGTTTATGCAAGTAACGTAAACACACTTGAAAGGTTAGGTTTTGTTTTTTAAAACTAATAGCACTATTTAAAACTTGTTTAGAGTACATAATTCCAGCACAAATAAATTTATTCTCAATAAAAATATAGAAAATGATTTTGATAGATTAAGAACATTATTTTATATGCTTTGAGTAATTCAGACACAATGTTTACAAAAAAAGCTGGTAGAGTCCATGTTATAACGTATGCTTCACTTTCTCATTTAACATAATCCAAGATAAAAAATTGATCGAATGCATATAATACAACTTAAATTAATTTTTAATTAATGTAATTTAAACTTGATACTTTTTGAAATGAATATAATTAAAATATATTATAATATACAATTATTTTAATATAACGATAGAAATCTGAAGTATTTAAAATTTTCGCGCAAAAAAATATCATAGCGCCGTCTATGAATGCTCATAGAAGCAGAGAACAGAAATCAAGCGCCATCTACCGCAGTTATTGAAAGTGAACATATCAATGCGTCGGTTACTTCCAAGAACCGCTCGAAGTTCAACGTACGACGCAAATAATAAATTTCTTCATTTTTTACTATTTTTTATAAATAATAAGATGTTTCATGGAACAAACAGTGATTCAGACTGAATTTTTGATATTATGTTCACCAGAACCAATATTCAATATATCAATACGTATATTTTTTGCGATTGTTTCGATTAACATTTATCTCACTGAGAATCATACAATGTATAAAAGATGTGTTATTTATTTTGATCACGTTTCTCATTTTTTTCATTCACTACAAAAGTTTCAATACAATTCGTCTCGAAATTGCAATTTGTTTCATAAATCAAGTGAAAAAATCTATATAAATTGTTTACAGAATGTGCAGTATTCCTTATAAGGTCCGAAGCTTTTACGGTAATTTCGATATTTATTAAGATTTATATTATGACTATTTAATTGTGATCATTTTTCTCCAATTTTATATTAAAAAGTTTATAGTGCAAATGACACATATGTAGATTCATTTATTCCGGCAAGTCACATAAACTTCAGCTTATATAATATTTTTATTTTTACAGAACAATCAGATAAATAAATTGTCGTAATGGAAGAAGTGACAAGATTGATGAAATTGAAGAAAAATTGAGCTAAAGGTAATCTTGAGACAAAACCAATTGATTAAAAATAATGGAACTTTATTCTCAGCAAGGTATGTTCTTTTCAACATTTTACATTGTTTTTTATAAATTAAAAAAAATTTAATTAATAGCTATTATTAAATTATGTTTATTTCTTTATCAATTTATTAACTTTAAATTATTCTAAATTACTATTTATGCGATATTTAAAGAAGATAGGCTTTTATACAACTATCAAATGAAAATAATTTGATAAATAGTTATTTAATAGATAATCTAAAAATAGAAATAATGTCAGGAATCTCTGGAAAAAACGCGAGTAGTCAATGACCTCGAAAAATGAACTGTTACTCTGTTACCTTGACTTTCTTCAGTGCAACTTTCTACGTATAAAATTGCTTCTGGTGCACCTACCTCAAGTTAATGACGTCATTTAGCTATTAGTGATGAATAATAATCAAAAACTATTTAAGTGGTCTTTTATCATTATTTAAATACATATAAGTTCGATTATCAAGCTGTTCTACTTGAACAACTATCAATACAATATAAATTTCTCTTTTTCTAACAGAAAGCTTTAATGAATATCATTAAAACTCTAATATTGTCTAATATTGAATTTCTTCTGAATCCCAATTATCAAGTTCAGTAGGTAACCCATTTAATAAACAAAGTACTTGATCTCTAATAATACATGAGAAGCAAAAAAATTCAATTTAGATTTTTATAAATTTAAATCTATTTTTTAAATTCAGATTTAGTTATTACATTTTGTTATTTCACTCTGTTGTTTCTCAGATTAACCTCCTTTTGAAACAGGTTACTCCTATATGTGAAGAGTCAGTTTCTTCAATAAAATACCAATATAATTTATTGGTTAAAATTCTAGTCAATATTTGTTTGGTATTTTGAATTTCATTAAATAATCATCTATCATTTTATCAATTAATAACCGTAATATGCTTCATGTAAACTTTCAATGTTGTAGGAAAATTACTAACCGATTTACTCAAGCTATGACTTCAACATTGGGGAACAAAGTGCTTAAAATGTTCAACGTAAACTTGGTCTCGATCATAAACAGAAGGCATTAAGTGTACATCGGAAGAGTAACATGCTCAAGGCACATCTGGCAATGCAGAATATTGGACGCGCAGTAGTGCCGAACTTTTGGCTTCCAGAGCCGACGTGCGAGTCTTCCGGGTACAGTGCCGCGAGCAGACACCAATGGTTTGGCCAGCTCGTTCTGGCAAGCGTGAAATTTTCGATATACATCAGCCCTATTTGCTACCAAATACAGGCAACTCTCGTGCTCCGTGATTGCAATTAACGGTAATTCCGTTTCCTCCTTCTAACCAGCCTCCTCTGTGCCCACCAACTCTTCCCCTATCTCAACTGCCGTAACTAAATTACGGAGAATAGTTTATCGATCCAAAGGACAACGTCGTAGGCAACCATGTTCACCTCCACCCTTGGTGATTTTGGCATCTGCCAGACCGGAAGCTCGTAAATTGTCCATGTAGTTTCCGAAAAAGAGTATATGGCCCAACTTCTGGTAGCACAGGCCTTGGCGAATTTCCATTCTCCGGCCATCCCAGTTCTTCCGGTATGTCTCCAACTCTTTTCCCTTTATCCCCGAGTACAATAAAAAGAAAGACAGGTGTTGCAAATTTTTCATAGTCTCTGACAGAAATTACTTAGAAAATGCAAGGAGACAAAAGAATTCATGGGAATGGTAACTTCAATTTTTTTCAGCCGTTTATTTTATTTACATTTCATACACTTACTTCATTAACATTTTTTGCGTACTTTTAAAAAGTTAAAAAATGTTGAAACGTTCATTTTTCGAATTGTAAACGAGATCTAAATAAAAGCTTCAGTTTATATTAGTTTTTCAGACAAAAAAGTGTTTTAATTTATGGTTTGTGTGCTGAAACTTTTTGAAGATTGAAAATTTTTTCACCGTTCAGTACACTTAAATAAAACTCGTGTCTTATTTAAAAAAAGCACACATCATGGAGAAATATATTCATGCTTTTCTGTGACAATTCATGACATTTATTATGTTAATGTCATCCAGAATTTTTTAATTGTTCTCCAATTGTTCTTTCTTTTTTGACGTTGACCATCTCATGATAAAAAGAATGAATTTAAATTTCAGATTTCTTTTCTATTTCCTATAAATCCTGAGACTATGTATTTTTATTCGAATCACAATCCCTATAAATCTACTTTATTTTAATAATCTATACTAGATCTACTTTATTGTAATATTTTTTTTTTATCGAATTGATTTATAGAAATTAAACTTTTTAAATGTTTTAATAGTACACAGGATTGATTTATAGAAGAGAAAACATCTTTTTTGCTATTGACTTGCACTTTATTGTGGAATACTATGAATAGACTCTTCAGTATGTGCATATTGAATTTTATCTTTGTCGTCTTTTTTTTCTTTCCTTGCGGTCTTTTCACGTCTCTAGAGTACGTTCATCTGCAGAACTGATCTCACAATCCAGAAGTGTATCTTCAATTGAACTGCAGCTATATATTCCATTGAAATTTCTTATAGATCTAAAATGTATTTTCAATTTATCTGTAAACTCTATTTATAGTTTCCACTGACCTAAATTGACATTCAAATTACTAATTCGTAGACTTCGATCTTCTTTTCTAAACTTATTTCTTCAGTTTCCTTACTTGACCATTTTCTAGGTTTTTTTCGATTGAATCAAATTCGTGATCATAAGTTTAGGCTTTTGTTCATAATCCATTTCAAGACATAATCAATTAATCTACTTTTTAATTATTTATAATCACAAAGAAAGTAGAAGAAATGCTTCAGAAACTAACTATATATAAGAGGATTAATATTTTATTTTTTTCAAATGGAATTATGTATTATGATGTTTATCATCATTTAATACTCCAAAACTCCATGTTATTAAGCACCGAACATGATTACTCAGAGGTTCAGTTCAACATTAATGTATTAACACATATGGAAATATGTTGTAGGTTGATGCATCAGTGCAGAACCAAGTCCAGTTATTACAAAAAACTTTTTTTCAATAACCTAATTATGTTGTGTTGAGTTTACAATCATCATGAAGTATTTTAGAATATTTTTAATAATTATTTAACAGAAAATAAATATTTTTATAATCATTAATAGAGAACATAATCATAAATCTATTATTGACCCTTATTGACTTCATAGTTAATAATTAGGCCACAGCTACTAATAGAAACACAGCCACTCGGTTTTTCAATAATCATTAACGAAGACAGAATCGCTAATTGGTACGTTTACCGTATTCCCATTATTTTTAATTCAAAAACTCTGTTCAATATGCCATTGAATTCCAAACAGGTGTAATAACAGCTTAATGATGTAGTTGTGGATGGAAAAAACTTTTTCGTAAATAAATAATCATGTAGAGGAGAAAAAATTGATGATGATCATGATTGAAAGTGGTTTAGAGACGTGTGATTGATTCGAAGGTTCATACTTAATGTTTTTCCTTGTCTTTTTTTTTTTGTTAAACTCTTTTTCCTTTCTCTGAGACTGAAGAAGGCTGAGTAAAGGTTGCGATCGCGTGTCTAGGAGTAGAACATCCGGCTAAGGAAGATCAGGAAGACGTAGTAATAGGAATGTCGGTCACTAGGGCCTTTCCTCGTTGAAATAACCTCGGCCTCTGTGATTATTCCATGTGAACACTCACCTTACCACCTCCTTTCATCATGTACTTCTCTTTCTCTCTCTTTCTCATGTACCTTTTCTCTCTGTTTCTCTCATAAAATTTGCAGAGAAATTGTTCTTACAAAAGAATTTTTAGCAGCGGGTGGGGTCACATTTTTTAGCTCATTTTTTATCTCCATATTCTCAAACAAACAAAAAAAGTCAAAAATAAAATTCTTCAAAGTATTTATTACAGTTATCAGAGTGAATCGTTGTGTTTATAAGGAGTTTATATGCATTAACATTTTTTAACTGCTGTAGAAAACTTTGGAAATTTATTTTTATGAGAGCATAAGTTGAATTAGAAAAGATGTACTTATAAAAGAAAGATAGAAAGAGGATATAAAAAAAAAAAGAATAAGAAAGAAAGACTAGAATAAAAATGAAAAGTAATTTTTCTGGAATAATTTTGAAAAATTGTCAGGTCATTTTAAAAAATAATTCATCAAGAAACTTTTTATAATGTTCATGTATACTATACACTCGAAACTTTTATCCAAACAGTTGAAAAAGTTTTCCAACTTTCCCAAACTGGAAAGCCACTCATTCTCAAAAACCTCAACTTCAATTCATAATAGTGAAGAAAAAAATCCCATAAAAAGGAGTAGTAATAAAAGAAAAAAAAGCAATAAAAAGTAAAACATGGTGAAAAAAAAGGAAAATATTGAGCATGAAGTAACGCAATTATCCACATAGAATCTGGTCTTCAAATAAAATAAAAGGAAATAAAGATGTAAAAGTATAAAAAATATCTAAAAGAGGATCGACGTTAGTGTTTTTATCTTTTTCATTTTTTACAAGACCACTCAAGTGTATCGCAGACGCAGTAGAAGGGTTCCCCAGTGTATTCACGACCTCACTCCATTCCTCGGACGCTTTTACCTCCTCCAGAGCAAACTTTAATCGAACGTGAAATCGCGTGTGGCCCTCCACCCATTGGGGTGGCCCAAACTGAGCGTGTATACATCCTCGAGGCACGCCGAGAGAATTGCAAGAAGGGGGTCATCGGGCGCGTGAGCGGTTGCCGCGCCGCATCGACGATGCTCCCTTCCTGACTCGACGTGCACTTGGGATACCAGTCTATTCTCCGACGTCGTTCTGAACTGCTCGACGCGCTCACGAGACTGACTGTATCAGAAACGTGCTACTAATAATAAACACTTGCCCATTGTATTCTAATTTTATCCACCATATTTTTTTTATATCATTTATACAAGAGTGTTTTCCTTTTTTTTCGGATTTTTTTCTCACTAACGTGGTAAGTTTTTCTTTTTTTTCCTTGTCACCTTAAATCTTTTTAATTAAGCACATTTATCTTATTATTTCTTCACTGATAACAAGTTTTGGAATTTTTTCGTTTTTTCAATATACTAAATACATAAATAGTATTTTTTAATTAAAATTTTCATTCAATAAAAAAAAAATTTTTCTTTTTTTTTTGTTTCAATAATTTGATATCCAAAATATTTACTAATTAAATTTTTTAGTAAAGAATTTCTGTTTTATCGTATATATGAATTGTATGATTTATCAAAAGATTGGAAATATTTTTATATTATTCAATATGTTTAGTTGAAGCAGATTGAATAAAGTTAATTAAATTTCAGAAATTTTATCGAACGATTATCTAATATTTAGGTAGAATTTGTAATTCATCTTATGTTGATTCAGAAATATATTTTAATCAAATTATACTAGAATTATAAATAACCAGTATAAATATTTTATTCAGTACGAAAATAAATTATTGAATACTTCTATCTTTCAATCTTAATTTATGAACATAGTAATTTTTGATGAAATATAATAATTAAAATTAGATTTCAAATCATTATTCATTGAAATTGTACATAAGTCTGAGAGAAAATTTAAATTTTCTGTTCACAATTTTTTTTAATCAATAGCTGATTTATTGTTAATCCGAGTACTTTAAACTTCAATTAATCTCACTAATTGAATTTTTTTAACAAACATGTGTAAGTTTTCTTTACTTTTCAATGAATAATTGATCACCAGTTAATGCATCACGTAAATAAGAATCAATAATGTTTTTAACATGTGTATATAATTGTGTATTACAATATATATTTTATTTAAATTAATGAGTATTGAAATAGTGAATACAAATTTAACGAAAATTTACTGTATATAACTGCATGAATCTATAATGACGTGGATAATGTATTTCTCTTTCAATAGAGTATTGAGTTTGACAGAATATCGACAGCTACTCTGCATAAACAATCAAATCGCGCGGCGAGAAAGTTCGGTGACACAGTGTATATAACTATATCGTGTGCCGCTTGTGAGATTTCACGAGACAGGTACCGGTTTGAAGTAGTAGCTAAGCATGCATCCTGATGAATCGTACATTCGAGAATTTACCGCTGAGTTTCTAAAGTATCCATTTTTTGTACACATACTTTTTACCTCTTTCTCTTGTTACACTCATCAATTATAACAATAGAACTTTTTCCTACTCATTTCTCACCCGGATAATTAGATTTTACGTATTATCTTTTTTATTGTTATTAAGGGCGAGATGTCTTTTTAATTTTCTCTAACAATGATTAACACGAGGGAAAAAAAGTGTATTAATTAATTTCAATTGTTTTAGATAATTGACACAAGAGAAATTTTTTTTCTTTTACAAAACAAACACTTAGTAATGTGCGAAAAAATTTCCAAGATAATTTTTTAATACGAAAATAATGAATTACATTTGAAATAAATCATTTCCTTTACCGTAATTTAAAATGATAATTTTCGTTATATTTTTATTTATTTTAAAATTACAGTTAATTTTCTTTGTATTGATTCTCATTACTATGTAATAATGTTTATTTTACATCGAAATAATCATCAAAATTAATGTCAATTAATTAATAAACATGCTTAATGCATTTAATTAATTGATAAATAATTATTATTATTATTATTATTATTAATAATAATGGAATTTGAATATTCAAAAACTATTGAAATAATTATAATAATATCCTTCGGCATAATATCCTTTTACATAATGAATACATCCAATGAATTAATCAGTGTTTATTGAACTTGAAAAGTTCATGTAGTATCAAATCTCTAATGGTACACTCGATAACGCTGTGGTTTCATAATGTAATATGTTTAATTATTACGAGGTTGTTCAATATGTTGTCACATGTGTTAAGCTAATTAATATATATTACTATTAATTGAAAATACTCTTGAGTAATTATTTGAAAAGTATTTTTTTTTTTTATTTTTTATTTCTTTCGCTTAAAGCAATTTGTATTTTATTGCATGTCAGTTATAATATCTGTAAAAGTGAGATTTATTTTATTCGCAGGTACTGAAAGTTCAAATGATTTAAATTGTATGAATTGTTGCAAACGTTTCACTTCATGATGGTAGAGTTAACATTGGATTAGTCACGTTTAGGAGGAATTTAAGTGCACATTACATTGATTTTATGAATTGTTATACTACCCATTGGCTAACAGATTTCTAGTGAGATAATTAATCAATTTATTTATTCATCGTGGATTATTTCAAGAGATCTAGCACGTACGAATAAAATTAATTCAATTCAAAAGTTACTTCTCATGGTTTTAAATATTATTTGACAAATTATACTAATTACAGTGATTTGCACTTATTATTAGTTGACTGTTTTCACTATTTCACTTGTAGAGAGTTCATTAAAATATACTCTCTAAAAATGAATCAGTGAATATAGACTATTTTATAGTGATTTTCACTTATTCATTTTTAGAGAGTGCACTAATTAATCTGGATTAATCTAGATATAAATAAATGACAGATTTGTAAAGAAAAATGCAATGAACAAAATAATATTCACTATTTAGTACATGATGATTTTGTAAAAAAAAAAAAAAACTATGTCGTGTCGAAATTGATCGATATCACTTTCTACATAAAATTAATTCATGTTGTGATATTTTTACTACAGATTGTGGTATTTTATACTTAAATTTTTACAATAAAAATTAATGAAAAAAAATAATCCGTGCGAACGACCGCAAGTTTTAAATGTCTACATTAAAAGTACTCCAAAAAATAATAAAGCGTAAACAAAATTCTCTGTTGCTACTACTCACAAAAACTATAATTAACTGGAGAGTTAATTTTTTGTCTCAGTGTATAAATTACATAATAAATTCACAAATAATTGATTTTGCAATTATAAAGCCTCTTTTATTAATGACTTATAAAATTTAAATTTCAAATATTCTCTTAAATTCTTCGAAACTTTCGAGTGTTAAAAGTATCTCATAAAATATGTAAATCTGAAAAATGGACATGTTTAATGATTGATAAAGGCTGTAAGTTAATTTAAGAGTAGAATAACTGAATATTTGATATTTTTTGAATATCATGGAGAAGATGATAAAATCGTTATGGTTTGAAGAGGCAAAATCGGTAACGAGGCGTCGACGTCGATTCTGACGGAAATGGGAAGCCCGTCATCTCTCTTTTGTCTCTTGTGGGAAGAACCAAAGTACCGGCACTTTGTATTCGCCTCGAATGACATCCCAACGCCCCTTCGCTTCCTCCACTTTACTCTATTCTTCCTTTACCCGCAACTTCTCTCACGGGAATATCCTACGTGACTTACACGAGCGTGATTCGTCTCCGTGGAAATGAAGTAGAAACTCGAACGAAAGTCGAGAGAGTAAGATTAAGGCGAGAGGAGAATTAATGCAGTTCTTTTTGTTCAAACAAGTGTCTTTCCAGCTGCAAGTAGTAGTGGTATTCTTGTCCAATATGTCTGACTTAATTGATTGAACACGTGTATTCAATTTATTTCTCTTCGACGTGGTACTTTTTAACGTTAATTGATCTTTGTTCCAATTAAATATTATTTTTCTTCTCTCTTTTCATACCGTTCAAGAACACTCCAAACAGAGCTGCCTATCTCCAAAACCGCATCGTTATCTATTTGCACGGAAATATAGGTCTAGACTATTCGACATCCAATAAATCTGAAGCCAATGACCTAGAGAATACCATATTATCTGTACTGAATACTCGACGTCGATTTGTCTCATTTCCTTGTTAACCTCGTCCATAGTTAATCCACGCAAGACAGAGATTATATCATTTACCAGAAATTAACTTTACTCCTCTGCTTCAGGTCACTGACCTTTCATTCTCTGCTTCTATCAATATTTACCATCCCTCTAATCAATTTCATTTTGATAATATAATTAGTCAGTTGGGTGGAAGATCAATTTCATACTATTTCATTCGTAATGAAGACAACTTCTCATCTATTTGTCTATTTATTTATCCATATTTTATGCAGTAAATATAATGTCAATTTAACTTGTCATAAATGCATTTATGTATATTTTCGATGCTTGTATTTATTGTGAAAAATATTGGATCTCTGTATATCTGATGGAAGCAAGTAAATATTGTTGAAAAATGTAAGAGGCTTCAAATATACTTTTGCTTTAATTAAATTAACGATTCGCCAGTTACTCTGAAAAAATGTTTTCATCAAATTGAGGTTTCTAACTCATAAAGAAACGTTGCAGAAATTTGCTTAAATTTTCTTTTAGATCTCTACTACTATATTCATGTATAATATTTTCTTTTTAATAAAAGAAATTTGATTAATTAATTTAAATGATGTGAGATGTGAAATTTATGTTGGAATCTTTAGAAACGTACTTACGCTTATTAAGTAAAGAAATTCTTTTTAATCAAAGTGCTTTGTTTTATTTATAAAACGAAAGTAATAGATGTTTTTATAAATGTTTAGTTGTCATTCATTGAAACAATTGAAACTATTTTTTTTTTTTTGCAAAACAAAACGATGTTTATTTTGATAAAGAGCGACATAAATCAAATAAAAAAAAAATGAATTTGAATAAAATTAATAGTTAGCAGTTAAAATATCAATTGATGGGAATTTTGTTAGTAAAATATTTTTTTTTTAACATAGACAAATCTACGGTTAGTATAATTGAAATAAATATAACGGAAAATTTTAATTAAAATGTATTGAAAACTTAAATTGAAAAAAAATTTCGTTGACGCGTTTGGTGAGTTAAATTATAGGCTAAAAACAAAAGATTAGTGAATCGTCGAATTACTCAATTATTCAAATCAATTATTAGGTATCATGAATATAAACTGTTAAAAAATTACTTTTTTATTTGACAGTTTTTATTTAGAAGCAGAATTTGATAATAAGTTTTTCACGATTTATTTTGAAAGATAAAAATTAGAATATTATCTATAAATTAAACAAATTTTTAATAATAATTTATTAAAAATGATTTAATTAATAATAAATAACGATCTGTCTCTAATAAATATGACATTTTTTATATTTAATAAACATCGATTAATCATTTTGTCGAATTGAATCGGAGTGAATAATACTGTATGTAGTTATTCAATCAAAGATTAAGCACTAAAATACTAAAGGTATAGAGAAATGAATGAATAAAAGAAATAATTTATAAATGGAGAGATTTGAGATAGATAGGTATTATTTATTACGAATAAAACGATTTCTTATATTGTTTAAACTTCTTTCTTCAATATTTCAAATTTAAAACTAAAATACACACGTGTGTGTAATATATAAATACATATATACAAAATCCATTTATCGATATACCTAAACATTTTTGTTTTCATCTCGTGCTAGATCTAGCAGTTCTATTTGCAGTATAAAATAGAATAGGATGAAATTGTCGTGAAAGAGAATACCTTGTGTGTACTTGGAATAGTGGTGGAGAAGGTATTCGCAAAGAGATCCTGAGGTAATCACGAGGTCAAAGTTTTACGAGGCGTACCGTAAGGACGTAACGGAGAGCAACTGCACTCCTTCAACGGTCACGCGCACAGGGACAATGGGTTTTCACTGCGGCCGGACACGCGAAATGAGAATGCCGCAGGGATGCATCACGTTTATATACGTGTATATATACTTATAAAAAAAAGTAACTTATCAGGAGGAACAATAAATAGCCAAGAAGAGTGAAAAGAAATAAAAAATCAACAAAAAACATTGTCTACTTTTATGTCAACGATTTCACACAACTTTTGTGCTAGATCAATTGTTACATTTTTTTTTATTTCTTTTTTGAAAGCAACAATTTTTTATGATTCATGTAAATACCACGAAATATGTTCTCATACAGCATATGTTTGTTTTCACGACTCTATACGCAGTCAGAGTTATATTTCAAAAATATCGACTTCATTTCTCAATGGAAAATTCATTGAATGCATTACTTGCTAGCCAATTAAAAAAACCATTAATCAACGGACGGATGATGCTTTTTTATTTACCACCGTGGTTGTAATAAACAAAAAATTTATACATATGGATTCCGGTATAAATTATTTTTATTAAAAATTTTATCAACTAGAAAATGTTCTTGGATATGAGGGAATATACAAATTTAATTTCTTCTCTTTAGATAAATTTTCTTTTTGAATAATTATACTTAGAACTTTAGTTTAGTAAAACATTAATATTAAAATAGGGAGATTTTAAAGTATGTCTTCGAATGAATATGATTATTGACCCCTGGCTAATATATTATTTCAAATAAATGAATTAATGATAGTAATATCAATTCATGATTAAATATGAATTATTTGAATGTATTAAAATGGATCATTATCATTTCAACAATCGTTATAATACAGTGAAATCTATGAATTTTGAACTTCATTGACTTTTAACTGATTTAATTCAAAAATATTAAAATTGTTATTATTATTATAATTATTTCGTTACTTATTTTACATTTGGAAATTTTTTTGGTAAAAATATATGAGTTCAGCTATTCTGAATAGTTGAAAATACATGTATTCTTCTGTATTAGGTTTTATGGAATTTCATTTTGTTTTATATTTTGGAGATTAAAAAATCAATTGTTTTTAATTAGAACCGTCTCGAAGTTTTTTTAGATTAATTTAATATCTTTTATTTCTTTAGGATTTTTTGATGTAAATTGGATTGATTAATAATAATAATAATAATAATAATAGTGAAATTAAAGTGTCTAGAAAATTGTTTATATTCTAATAAAAAAACCATTTAACAGATTTTTTAATTTAAGAAAAAGTAATTAATCAAATTAATTGTCAAATTAATCACAAAATTTAAATTGCTTTGAAAATAAAACGATTTTTAAATAAATTATCTTATATAATCGTATGATGTCCTGTTAATTACATTTATGTTAAAGTTAAAAAAAATAATTTGATTAATATAATTGACCTAGAGAGTATTTAAATGAATTGAGTTTTCGATTTGTATGATATGATACTAACTGTTATAATAAATTTAATTTAATATATTATGCAATTAATAACTTTTTAAATCGAGCAATTCATAAAATTAAAAGGTTCTTGTTAATTTTATTACCCAATTAAAACGAATTTTTACCAATTTAAATCGATTGGACGATATTGGAGAAATTTTTGCAATTTTTTTCTATGAGAATTGTTGACTAAAAATTATTTCAATAAAATATTTCATGATTTTGATTACTCCAGTTATTTTATTTTTTTTTTACTGAAGAGAATTTTTTTGAGTTCGTAATTTGAGAAAAAATTTTTTAATATAAAAAGCTGCGGAATTCGACAAAGATTTATCAACTCAATCCAATTATAGTATTGGAGTTGTACATCTTCCTCTTCAATTTCTTTTTTATATTTTCATTCAATTTTTTATTATGATGAAGTATTGATTATTGAACATGATTGCCTTTTTTCAGATTACACATAAAACATAACAACATAAAATATCTGTAACGGTACAGCTAATAAAATGATCACCGTGGTTTTTCATCTTTACATGAAAATTTATTGATTCCACGTAGCTCTTTCACATTTATTCTTACGGAAATGTATTATAAATCCGGAAGTAATTTTATGTAAAAAAAAAAAAAACCTCGCTGAAATGTTTTAAGGTGTTATACCGTGAGGAAACAATTCAGTTTCAACTAAAACATATATTTCGAAAAACCAGAGAAAATATTTCCTCGTTCCTATTATTTATTATTCAGAATAAAAGCTGGACATTCATATTCCGCCAATGATTATTTAAATGATAAATTTTTTCCTATCGCATAAAACAAAAAATTATTATCAATTTTATTCCATTCAAATTGTATAAAGTTTCCCACATTCTACTATACATGAACGACTTTTTATCAAATTAATTAAAATATTTCTTCTTTAGTTAAAATTAATGAATAATACTTTAAAAATCTAGAGCAATGTTCTTGATATATGATCTCTTATAACAAAGAAAAAAATGTTTTAATACTCGTGTAATTTAAAATACACTTCCTTATTTAAATAAATTATAATGGATGATTTATTTTCACATAGATGATCAAAAATAATTGCGTTAAAAGCAAGTTACAAAAAAAAAATTGTACTTCCTCTAGTTTAAATAGAGTACTAACTGAATAAACGGTTCACTTCCGTCAAAATGTTCCCAAACATAATTTGTAACTACCAAAAAACTTTGTTAACTTCAACAAAATCCCTTTTTCGACGTATTAGCATACGGATATTTCAATTTGCTCTATTCTGACAATAAAATATTAGCGTGTAACGAATGAAGTCATCAGAGATATGATAATAGAAAGTTTTCGGTTGATTGGCCGACCCGGAAGCAATGAAGAACACACTGACCTACATCCGGTGTTAGTTTGGCTTTCTGTTGTGAGTCATGAAAATGTCTATATGTTGGTGTATGTATGATATACTGCTTTATATAAATTCTATATACTAGGATAGTTTTATATATTACTGGTCTGCTGAACAACTACCGCAACGGCCGCTTCGTTCATCGCTCCATCACGCTTCACGAGCACATGAAGAGCCGTAATATTAGTCTGGAATATATTGCCATGGACACACTATATGTTACCGAATATATATGTAGTTTATGCTATATACACCTTGCTTGTATATTTGATGATATATTCTCAATAAATCTCTACGGAGTTCAGTTACTGAATTTTAATTTTTATCAAATTGAAATGTCAATTTTGTAACAAGGAAAAATGATAAAACGGTGTGAAATATAAGGTGGAGGATTTCGTATGTAAAATAAAGTAAAGAGCGGAAAGGAAGTTGAACCAGAGAATAAATTCCTCTGCTTTGGGGATGAAAAAAATAACTAGATTCTTGTCTGCAAAAAATTGTACAAAAAAAAAGCTTCATCGGAGCTGAGAAAATATCCTGCCTAAAATTTTTGACAAAATATTTGCACAACCCCGGGAAATTCCTCCCTCTAAAAAAAAACGAATCTTAATAGCAAAGAAAAATATTTCCTAAATGAACTTTGAAGAGAGAAAATACCCTAGTCAGACAATGCAAGCATTATTAAAATAAAAATAATTATCTTTATAATGAATAAATATTTAATTAAAAAAATATTTCTGTTAAATATTTTGAATATCATCTGACATATAAATACTCAATATTTATTTCCAATAGTCATATTGAGTTTTTTTTTTTTGATAAAATCAAATCCTGTTTAAGCTTTATAGTTTTTCTTTCACTTAAAAAAAATTTTGGCTCTCGTGAAATGCATATTTTGTTTACACTTCAATTGGAATAAATTTACTTCTATTAATAGAAATTCCATTACTCACGCTTAACAAAAATGTCGATGAATAAAATGATGAATAATTCAACAAAATAATTGAAAAGCATGTCTTTGTTCTGTGTTCAATTTTTTTTTCTTTTACAAGTTTTACAAAGTGAAATATAGAATTTAATGATTAATTTATTCACTTAATATTTACTAAACAAACAAAAATCTTTTTTAATAATTAAAAAAATTAATTAAACATCCAACAAAATTTAACTATTAAAAAATAATCAAAACAAGAGTTTGAATCCTCACGGCTACTCTAGACTAGCTAATTTTATTTTTCCCTTTTTTCCATATTTATGAATTTATTTATTCTTAATTTTTCTTTCCTGTGCATAAATATACCCAACACAATCTTTTGCATATATTAGGCAGGTTTTAAAATCATTGAATTTTGATTTTTGCCACGTTAAAAGATAAATTTAAATATAAATAATATGAAAATAAAAAAAGATCTAAAAGAATGTTGAAAGACAGAATAAAAAGTAAGAGGATGAAAAGTTGACATGTCTTCAGTTTTCGTTTAGAGATGAAAATAAAATACTTATGGAAATATTGATCGCCAAGAGCCTGAACTGAAGAGAGAATTTTCAACTATTTTAGGACCTCGTTGATATTTTTTTACTTATTTCTTACTTTTCTCTGCCGTTACATATTTTCCTGAAAATTTTATCAGTTCACGTGTCCATGAATAACAACATCCAAGGTCTTACTCTGAAAAATTAAATCCTACTAAATTATTTACTGACTGAAAAAGCGGATTAGTCGTTGAATACAAATGAGTTAAGATGCATATCAGGTTCAATTTGTCATAAATACATCTACTTTACCATACTGTTATTTTTTACAAATAAACAAATTCTAAAGATTACCAATGTGATTATTGAAATTATTGCCATTATTTTTGTCTGGTTTTATAAAAAATCCAATCACTCTAGTGTAAATAATAGAAGTAGTTGGATCAATAATGTTTATAATTGGAATGACATATAAATTCGTATGGGTAATGGGTGATAGCTTTATACGCTTTAATGAATTATCAAATTTCTTCATTCAATAACTATTGAATTTTTATTGATAAATAACACTGCATGCATAAACAATTATTGGTGAATTGAAAATAAATTAAATACGTGTCTGTCTCAATTATCAATATGCGTGAAATATGGTGATTATTTCTATTATTAATTCGTTATAATTTGAAATCAATTTTACTAGACAAGTTCACACTCACTGCATGTGATCAATTATATTATTTGGAATTAATCAGGTTTAGAAAGTACCACATGGTTAATTATTTAATGGATAGATGGATCAGTCTAATGATGGCAGAGTACAATTTTGTGATAGAAGAGTAACTTTTTTATCACATTGAAGAACTTTTTTGCTACAAAAAAAAAAAAAAAATAGCCAATGGCAAAATTGAGTTTTTTTTCAATTAGAAAATAATTAGGTTTTAGTGAATGGTAATTTTGCTTCAATACTCACAACAATTAGCTATTGATTTGAGGTCGTATATTTTAGCAATATTGGTTAAATTTTATGAACAAAGTTTAGAAATTTTTACTGCTAATAGTGATTTTAAAAAGATTGAATCTTATCATGATGAACTGATTAAAAGTGAATGAAACTTTTTTCTTATTAGAGTTGAGTGAATTACTTCAAAATCCTTGTGCTTATTTTAGGATTAATCGTTATTTTGCTCTTTGACGTTCCGAGTCTTTATGCGTAAAAAATACCGAGTAAGAGTTACACGATATAGTACTTTATACACCAAAAAAATGTCATGAATTTCATCACAGTGCTTTGATGTAAATTCCACCAGTTGAAATCTGTAGTATTCTTGTTGTTGCTTTCACATAATTTTTTTTCTCAAAAGTGAACATTTTCTATTGCACTGTGAATAAATACTAGATTCTCTAGGGAAAAAATTTCTCTAAAATAGTTAATTTAACTCTACTTTAAATAAAGTCTCCATTCTAATTATTTCTTTTATAATAAACAATTTTAGCATCATAATAAAAATAAAACTGTTTATCATCATGAATAATTGAAATAATTTCTTTTCTCTGAATCGTGTTTCATAAAGGGTAATTTTTCCTTCATTTTTAACATGTCGTTTTAATTTTACCCAAGTAACATACAATAAAGTTGCTACGTTGTGTTTACTAATAGTAGATAGGATAATAACTACCGTCTGGAATAATTCATACTAGCATATTCTGCTTGTGAGAATTAATACTATAATATGTAACATTTATCTTACTAAAACAGTCATTCTATCTTTGCCCAACTTGTAAAAGATAATTACATGACAAATAGTATTAAAAATAAATATTACCACCAGTATTTTCTTAGTTATGGACACTTTTATCATGATATCAATCGACCTGACTATAAATGTATGCCACTGGCTGTCCCCAAAATGCCAATCACTGAATGGCGTATTCAATAAATAAATTTTTCTCTTTGCCACATTCCTTTGTTGAAAATTAATTTTTTTTCATTGAGATAAAAATTCTCTGTGAATGAAAAACATTTTTTTAACAAGAATCAAAAACTTTGAATAGCTTAAATTGGAAATATTTTTGAAATAAGTCTAAAAAAAATTGAAAATTCGTTATTATAATTTGAAAAGTTTTTATTTTTAAAAATTAATCTTTTTGCAAAAAATATTTATTAAATTTATCCTTTATTCACATCAAAGGGCTCTAGAAGTGGTCATGATTCTTTCAAATGAATTTTAATAGTATTTGAAGTCTTGATATTATTGAATAGAACTTAAAAAAAATATCCTTCAAGCGAAATTTTATTGAATCAATCGAAACATTTATTGCGATTATTAACAATTTTTTTGTAGAAGAGAAAGAAGAATTATGGTCCAGTCTTTAATAATATGGTCTATTTGTTTATTTTGTGAACACGATGTATCTTCCATCAGCTAAATAACAAATATATTACAAAATAACTTCTTAGCAATAAACAGAAACTTCGAAAAGTGACAATTGATGATAATTAATCAAGCAAAATGTGATTTAGTAGAATAAGAAGTGATCCATAATTCTACATTCTCCTCTAAGAATTTTTAAATTACTTAAAAAAAAATATTTTTTAATGATTCTTAATTAATTGGAAATTATGATGAACAAATGATTCAAGGAATTTGCTCAGCAACGTAAACCTTAATTTTAAGAAAAAATAAGAAAAGAACATCTTGAAATAGAAATACGAATAATTTTTATTATCCTTAAAGAAAAAAGCTTTTTATTCCTGAAATAAATTTCGCTAATATACACATAAATTTGATACATGTACATATATACCATGAAAGATAAGGAAAAAACAACAAAAGATTTTCAAATTCCTTCCGGCTAGACAGTTATTTTATATTTTTTTTCTATATGTCAAGAGCATGAAAAAAATTTCAAAGCTGTCTAGTGTGAAAGAGTGATATTTGCACATAAGTGTAAAAAGGTTTTACGCTGGGAGCAATCCCTCCAGAGGGCCGCCGAAAATAAAAGGGAAGGAAAACAGACCGCGAGAGGAGAAAATTGGAAAAAAAAAGAAACTACTAGGAAAAAGATGAAAAACTCAAGTTTTAACAATCGAGAAGGCTTCTTCCGGTCGGCTCATCTCATGAATAACGCGATTTAACTCAACAAGAGAACGTTAGAATTTTAAATATTCTCGGCATAACGACTTTTACTTTATGCCGTTTTACATATCTCCTATTTCCGTTTTCCTACCTAACTACCTTCCTTATCTCCATTTATTCATTTCATTTGTTTTTCTTTCTTTGTCTGTGATAATTTAAATAACTTAGAGCCACTGAGCCTCCTTCAAGTATGCGCTCGTCTCCAGCAGAAAATTTTCAAAGATTTCCATATTCCTTTATCTTTGTCATTTCTCCATCTATTCTGAGAATCGAGAGCTACTAATTAATTACTTCACCGTGTCTCTTTAGTACATAAAGAATTTAGTTGATCTTGCTAATAAGCGAAGCTTCTGTTTCAACACCACCTTTGCCTTTATGTCTTTATTCATTTATTGATTCATATATTTATATGTGTTATTATTATCACTATTTTTATTAGTATTTAAAGCAATACCGTGAAAAAGTTTAAATTTAATTTGAACCTTTTTGCTTCTCTGGTTGATTAAAAGTTTTACGAAGAAATAACTGATGGATTCAGAAAAAACTTTTTGAATCTATAAAAGTTGCATCTATTTATTATTTTTGATAAATCTCTCAAGTTTTATTTGAAATTATCAAATACCAGACAGTATTGTGAACAATTGTTTCAGATTGTTTCTCATATTATGTTGCAAGTAATAAAAATATTTCTCTACCAGTTTCTATAGATAGATGTTTTTATGAAGCATGTTTATTTTGTATTTTTCCAACAATACAAATCAATGATTGAACATTCATTGTTTTCAGTGAAAAGTTTTTCTTCAGTTTTTTTCTTCTAATAACCTGGATACTTTATATTAATATTTTATTTCCAGAGTTCTGAACATTGGTTATTTATAAATAATTTATTTTAAAAAAATGGAGAATATGAGAAATAAAGTATTCAAATTATTAAATTAAAATCTGATATGAGTAACAAAAACTCCATTAATTATTTCCATCTTTTTCGAAATTTAATAATAAATATTTTATTTATAAAAACTAAACTTCTTTTTCCAATTCTAATAAAAATATTTAATCAAGAAATATGTTGGTTTTTTTTAAGCATTAATATTGAAAGTGATTGTTGAATTAAAAATTTTATCACATGATTTATTTGAATATTTGTACTAAAAAAAGATAATTTTGATTTATAAAAGCAATAAAAAAGTTTTGAAGCAGCAGTAAAATGTAAATAAAATTTTCATTGAATTAAAAAGTAATGCATATTGTTTGTGACTGTTTCAGATAGAGCAGAGGGTAACAAATAAATTGAAACTTAATGCGCTGAGGATGCGCACCTATTTTAGGAGAAACGGATTGCCACTTTGGGCGATATCTGTCTTCTGTCTCCTTTTCTTCATCGCCCTCTCGACCTCTTCTTCGATCGATGCTGGTAACACTAAATTCATTTAAATATTAAATAACTCCAAGAACCATACAGTTTGTTATAATTACAGTTATTCATGAGAAAAAGCTCTTGTACGTGTTTGAGTGCAAAGTTTTTTTTTGGAATTTAATCAAGTGGTCATTTTTTTCTTTCTCGTTGCTGTTCTCTGTTGATCAACGTACTGAAAAACACAATAATCTACTTAATTAACAGGACGATGAAAAAATTATTCCAAGGGTTTTTTTTTAACTTGCGTAAAAGCGAATACGTTAATTTAGTTAGTTAATTAAAATATGATTAAAGAAATTCTAATTTTCTGGCTTAATGCAAGTCTTTGAGTGCTAAATACACAGAGTCTACAGCTGTGTAGATGTTCATAGTTGTGTGAGCGCACAAAAGTCAGGTAATTTTACTGATCACAGACTCATCGAAATGAGAGCACCGTCTCTCAGTGCTTCCGGGTAAACCATACAAGAAATAACAGCTCAAGAGATGATTGCATCCATTCACTCTCGACCTATTTGTTTATTTATACTAAGTCAATAGCTTTCGATTTTTTACAATTAAGGTTTCGACTGTAAAACATACTTTGTTTGGATGAAAATATTTTAGTCAACCAATTCAAGTACTTGTTACAATTTTTTTCTTTTTACTCAATAGAAATAATTGAAAAGAATTTTTTAAATTATAAAATGAATTGTCGCAATTTGTTATAAAATACTGATAAATATTTATTTAAATTTGTTAAAATGAATTCTGACTTAAATTTGAATATTCTTTCTTTTTAATTGATATTGGATTTTAATTCATTTTCAAATCAAATCTTGTATCTAATTAAAAATGGACATTTAGTTAGTTTAATATAACTATGAATGATAGACACTCGTCTTCAAATGAATGGTAGTTTTTTTTTTCTCTTGTCAGTCTTTATTATACGAATTTTTTTTTTATTTTTAAAAATAATATAGAACTACGAACACAGCGAAAAAAAGAATATGATACTCACTGAAATTTGATCACGCATCACTATAAAAAAATTTTTTTTAATGAGAAAATAGATTGAGGTATTTAGCAAAATTTGCAATATCGGAACAGTATAATAGAAGGAAATTCTAGATTTTCACGGTATTAAGAAACATTGTTTTATAATAATATTAATCATAAGACAAAAAGATTTCTTAAAATTAACTATAAATATCTCTTAAAGCTTTAAACTTCTAAAAGGCTTTTTTGTGTATTCAACTTTTTAAGCTGAAATGAACTTTTTAAACATATAAGTGAATGAATTAATTTTCTCAAATACAATTTAGATTGTTATTTTCTACACTTAAATTCATGAATTAGAGTAATTAAAACATTCCAACAATAATTCCACTAGAGAAGATGGGTTATATTTATTATCATTTATTTTAATAATAAAATTTAATTCATTTTTTTTAATTAACATAATAAAAATTTAAACATACCAAACATTTTTTGTAAATTTATTTTCTAAAAAATGTATGAATTATATATATATATTTAATTATATCCCAATATAAATGAGTTTTATCAAAATTGTATTTATTTATTAATAAAAAAAAGAATGCATGTAAAAAATGATATAGTTTTTATAAAAGTTTGAACATGTTAAAGTTCTCCATTTTTAGTTGTCTACAAACTTTAGCGTCATATGTTTTAATGTCCTGTCTGGTTTTTACATCTCTAAAGATCATAAAACCTGTAGTTTTATTTCTGACCGCAACAAAAATGTTAAATTTATTACACAATTCGAGCCAATTGGAATGAAATAATTCTCAAATTCATGGAAAAAAAAAAATTTATTCAATTAAATGGTAAAATCAGCTAGATTTATAATGATAATTCGCCCAACTATTCTGTCAGTTGTAAATTCAGTAATACTGAATACATCATTCAATACGAAAAAAAACTATAATTTTAAATAAAAAATAAATACAATACCGTGGTCATTGAACTTTGGAGTTGTAGGGGAAAAAATATATAATGCGATGAGTGTATGTAAAAGGTAGAAGCATTAATGGCACCGTTTGAATTTATGTGCAAACAGAAAAAAAATAAAATGGTTACATGGAGTAAGTCAAGAGGAAAAAATGAAAGAGTTATAAGGGAAGGTTGTGGTGATCTTTTGAAACGTTTCTCTTGTGGCTTTGGCTTTGTTCAGTTTCCCACTAGATTTGAGAAGAACTTGGTAGAACTCTAAACTCCAACTCCAGTACATAGAGAGAAGCAAGGTTCAGTAACTGAAGTAAAGAGAGTATGTGCAGTACAGCTTTGAGATTCGTTCACAGTATTTCCTGAGCCAATTAGTACGTGCGTTCATTTGAAAATAAAAATCAGAAACTAACACAAATAGAGAGTACATGATGTTGTGGTTTAACGAGCATATCTTTTGCGCAAGCTTACATGTAAACAATACTTGTACAAGGGACGTTAGCACCCTCAAGATAGAGTCAATTTGCCTTTGACAATTCACCCAATCAGTTGATTCGAAAAAAAATTCAAAGAGACAATTGAACTGGAAAATTAAACGGAAATTTAATCAATTCATTTTTTTGCTTGAATTTATTTTCCTTATTATCATTTTTTTAAGTATTTTTTGCTTCATTCATGAACCTACCGATCGTTTATTCCATAGAAAAAAATTCAAACAAAAAAAGAATGATGAATAAAATAAAAAAACTTTAATCGATGAAATGGAAGTAATGGACGATACGATCGTATTCCCATCATGGTATTTCGCCTCCTGACTCATTCATTCTATTCATTACTCGACTATTTACATGCAAAAAAATAGTAAAAGTATTTCAAATGAAAAATCGTAACTAGCACAGCTGAACCTAAATGTTGATATATAAAGTAGTTATATACAAACATCTATAAAGTTCCTGTTCGTAAGCGATCAATTTCCGTCTGTACTGAGCAAATGAAGCTGAATAAAAACTGCTAGAGACTTGGTGTTACAAGTTGGGTAATACCGTGCGCAATAAGTGTGGCAGTAGGATGCGAGATACCGTTAACTTGGACTTGTTAGCTATTTGCGATTTCCCTGCGTAAGCATTGACCCTCTCGACTTCTCCAATGTCGCTCCTTTTAATTTATTTTTATTATCTTCATAATTGTTCCATGATTTTTGGAGATTCCTACACTTTAATTAGAAAAAAAATACGAGAATATCCTATTTTTTAATTAAAATATAAGAAATTAACTTTAAGAAAAATTTACCATTCCTTTTTTTTAAAAATCAACCTCACACTTTTTTTTTAATTCAAAAATATGTTGAAAATTTTCATTTAACTTAGGTAATTTATTTTTATTTTTTATTATTAATCTTTTCTTTCGTTATTTAGTACTTTTAAAATTTTTAATTTTATGTTAGAATCAGAATAAGAGAAATGTATATCAATGATTTTTTATAGTAAATGGAAATATTTCAACGCTTGACCTATAAACATTCTATATTTGGAATTTTTTCTCCTATAGATGAATAATAAACATAATTTTTTTGATGGGTCAAACTGATTAACATTTTATATTTAGCTGTGATGCACTTTTTCATTTTATTTGCCTAAATTTGTTTACTTTATTTTTTTAATTCAGATAATAATCATATTCATATTAACCAAGTATCTTGATATCCTTTTTATATTCCACGAATGGAAGTATTGTAATTTTCCACACCAGTGCCATACTTTTTTTTTATTCTCCGTAAACTGTATGCATCCCATTACAGATATTAAAGCTCCAAATGATCCTATAGAATATTTTACCTTTCATAAAATACCTGTAAAGGTAACATATTACTCTTATCTCATAAAAACCTTATCTCGTTGATTAGTGAGAATTTTATGTAATAAATGAATTATTTTAGTAACTAATTAACAAACTTATTTAATTAAATAACTCAATGAAATTAATCAATTTATTTATTGTTCTAGAACCTGTATTGAGATCTCCTGGACGGTGTCCAGCTCTAAATGAGCAGAGTACATGTCCATCTCGAGCTGCACCATGTTCGAGTCATTTCGAGTGCTCGAGTCCAACCGAGAAGTGTTGCGAGACTGTTTGCGGACTGAAATGTGTGCCAGGAGAACTTACTGGTTGTGAACAACTTGCTGAAGCAGCTAACAGAAGATCACGTGCTCTAGGTACACGTGGACCACCACAATTTATTCCTCAGTGCAATAACATAACTGGAGAATTCGAGAAAGTACAATGTGAACCTTCAGAAAAAAGTTGCTGGTGTGTAGATGAGTTTGGTAGCGAAATTGCAGGGACCAGATCACCAGGACGTGAATTCGTTGATTGTAATAATCCGAAACTATGTCAAGCACATTCTTGTCGAATGTTTTGTCCTTTGGGTTTTGAGGTGAATATATATTTCAATATTAAAATATTTGTAATGAAATATTATTCAAGATTATTTTATGAAAATACTTTAAATACCTTACTAAAGTATAGATTAAAATCTATTACTTAATTCATTTTTGTAAAAAATTTTTAAACAACTTTATAATCAAGATTTTAACTGATGTTATTGACAATATTTATTACAATAGAAAATGAAGAAGTTCTATGGGTTTGTTATGAATAGAGTTGTTTATTAATAATTCAATTAAAGCCCGGAAATAAGAGCTTTATAGTGAACATTCATGATTATATTTAATTCAGGAAAGTTTAAATTTATCTAAGAAAAATCACGAATTTCAATTTCCTATAGATGATTCGCATAATCCTCTTACGTCTGATAAATTAGATTACGATTTTCTAATTTAATTCTGTCTATCGATTACATTGTTATAAGATTATTCCAGACAATACTAATTATTGTGACAATAAAAGTTACTTTCTTCTTTTTTATGTTAAATATCTCTATCATTTAATTTAATTAAATATTACAATTTTAACAGAAGATTTATTTCAATTATTTACAAAATATTCTTAGTAGATTTTAAAAATCAATATTTGTTTTATTTTGAAAAAGTGAATATGACGTAGGTTGTAACCTTTTAATGTCAATGGTCATGAATTCATTTTATCAAGAATAGTTTAGTAATTCAGTTAAGAGAGATTCAATATGTCTTAATTAATATTGACACAATTGAAAATTTACAGATTGACGAAGAAACTGGATGTCCAAAATGCGAATGTCGAGATCCTTGCAAAGGAGTAGTGTGTCCAGGTTCAGGGCAAACCTGTGAATTGATTGAATCGTCATGTGCACGGCCACCGTGTCCACCAATTCCCAGCTGTCGAAAAGCTAAATCCCTGGCGACCATTTGTCCCGCTGGTGAACCACTTCAAATCACCGATTCTCCACGTCCTTTCCTATGTGGAGACACTCCTGGTAAACCAACATGTCCACCTCTGTATCAATGCTTAGTGGAAGCCCATCAAGAGTACGGAGTTTGTTGTCCATCAAGTCTTCATTTACATCGACCTGGTAGTTGTCCATCTGTCGAACCTTCAATATGTGGTTGGTCATGTATACACGACTTCGATTGTCTAGAGCCAGAGATATGCTGTGATACCTCATCATGCGGTGGACCAGTTTGTACACTTCCATCGGGACTTAGTGCATGCCGGAAAAATCGTATCCTTGCAGAGATGTTGAGTGTTTCGGAAAAGCAAGGAAGAGGATACATTCCTCAGTGTAAAGATAATGGCGGATATGAACCGAAACAGTGCTCAAGAAATGGCTTAGTTTGTTGGTGCGTTGATGTGGATGGAAAAAAAATATCTGGAACAATGGGCTCTGGAGAAACAGTTAATTGTCACGAAACTGTAAAGTCTAAAGCTCGAGCACTTCCAACTAATTGTACTCTTCAACAATGTGCTCAAGTTTGTCAATACGGCTTCAAAGTTGATGAATATGGATGCTCAACGTGCGAATGCGATAATCCTTGTGAAGGGTATTATTTTTATTCATTAAATCAATCCTAGACAATATATTGTTATCGACAAATTTCTTTTTAAAAGTTTTTTTATCAATTACATAACAAAAAAAAATTAAATTAACTAAATTCTTTTGTTTAATATCACCCATTAATGGATTAGTTATTTAAACTTTTAAATGATAACAAAAATACTTTTTTGATTTGATTCATTAATTTCGTTCAATGTTTCGTTACAGTTATCCTTGTCCAGCAGACCAAGAGTGTACTTTATATCGTGAGAGTGCCTGTCCTGATTTTCTCTGCCCCACGATTCCAGAGTGTCGTCCAAAGACATTTAACCCATGTTTACATGGTGCACCCTTAAAGTATGATGATGGAAATATAGTCACTTGCATTAAAGACTATCTGTGTCCTTCGAACCATGTTTGCACTGCGGATCCTGTTGCCCAGAAGTGGGTTTGCTGTCCTGAGTTCGCTCACATACTAAAACAACCGACAAGTGAGTATTTGAAATCTTTTTTTTTTTATTTCATTCAATAATGATCACTCTTATAATTCAACTCTGATATTTAACAAGCATAAAGAGTAAGCAAGTCTTTTTTCATCTTTTTCTAAATAAAATAATACAATCTTGTTAAGTAAAAAAGTATGAGTTGAATTTTTTATTTAATAAAAGGAATTCTTTTGTTCATTTAGAAATAAAATATTTAAAAACTTGAACATTTCGAAAGCTAATTAACTGAATGAGTTAAAATAGAAGTTTTTAATTATGGTACATTTTCTTTTCTAAATTAAATATTACTTTCATTTATTTGAAAATTGAAAACTAATTATATTAAATTATTTTTGTACTCATGAGTATTTATAAATGAAAAATAAAATATTCAAATTTACATTTATCAATTAAAGTAGTAAATTGTTTTATATCATGAATATTTTTTCATCAACCCCTAAATTAATTGTATTATAGTGTTTGTTAATTGTTATCTATATTTGAACAATAGTTTAGTCAATAATCAAGACGATATCTTTATTTTCTATTTTTTAAAAAATGGACTAGATGGAAAATCTATATCAATTATCGAATAAATTACTCTTTTATGTTCTCTAGTGTGTGAATATTTAAGAGACTTCAACAACCGGATGGAAGGAACTCGAGAAGGCATGCGATTAGCAATTCCACCGCCCAAATGTGCACCTGATGGAAGCTATAAATCACTTCAGTGTCATGAATCGCAGTGTGATTGCGTCAATGAACAAGGAGTGCCCCTAAAGACCAACATTACGATGGATATTGATTGCGAGGAAGTCCGAAGACTCACAGGAATATGCGAAACCACAGAATGCGATTTAAAATGTCCCTACGGTCGAGAAGTGGATGAGGCAGGATGCGAGATTTGTCGATGTAGAGATCCATGTCAAAATGTTTTGTGTGGAGATCATGAAACTTGCACAATGGTCGATGTAAACTGTGGAGAGGGTCAAAACTGTTCTCAAGTTCCAGCTTGTCTCAAAGTAAAACCAGGACAATGTCCTTATTTAGTACCAAGTTCTTCAAGTTGCGAAGTACACTGTAGTAATGATCAGGAATGCTCTGAAGACCGAAAATGCTGCTCCACCGGATGTGGAACTCAATGTGTAACACCAGTCGTTGCCACAGCTTGTCAGCATGCTCGATCATTAGCTGAACATGCTGCAAGAGAATCCGGGGAACCAGCAAGAAGGATTTATATTCCCAAATGTGACGAAAAAGGAAGTTTTGAACCAATTCAGTGTCACAAAGAGATGTGCTGGTGTGTTGATGATGAAGGAAAAGAAATAATAGGAACTCGAGTACCAGAAGGAGTTAATCCAACATGTAACACACCAGTACACTGTCCTGAAATCGAATGTCACTTGGACTGCCCTGAAGGTTTGAATTTAGACCCTTCGGGGTGTCCTATTTGTTCCTGTCGAGATCCTTGTAAAGCAATCAATTGTCGAGGAGAAAACGAAGCATGTAGAATGGTTGAAGTTGCTTGCAGTGCTCCACCCTGTCCTCCAGTACCAGTTTGCTTACCTAAAAAAGATAATCCTTGCCCCAACGGCTCTCCACTTCTTACTCAAGAGGGATCTCCTGCTATATGTGGTCCGCATGGTCAACATTGCCCTACAACACATAAATGTGAACTCTCGCCTCTTGATGAGTACGCTGTGTGTTGTCCAAAACCAAGGGAAGTATGCTTTGAAGCTCCACAGATAATTGAATGTGCTCCAAATAGAGGAATGAATGAAACTGAGAGATGGTACTTTGATCCTGAACTCAATGAATGCAGAAGGAAATCGGGATGTTCTATTGGTCATAATGATTTCTCTAGTAAATTAGTTTGCGATGATATATGTCCAATTTTGACTCCATGTGAATTGCAAAGAGAAAGAAACCTAAAAAAAGCACAAAGTCTTAATCAGCCAATATTCTTACCAAGATGTAATGCTGACACTGGAGCTTGGGAACCTGTTCAATGTCTAGAACACGTAGGAGTATGTTGGTGTGTAGATCGTAAAGGTGTTAGCATCAAGGGATCGCTAGTACGTGGTGAAGAACCAAAATGTAACTTTAGACAAGCTCGCAAGGGCAAAGGTCCCGTGGAAATTGATCCGGAAATTGCGGCCTACATGGAAAATGCTTTAGTTAAACTAGCAGATGAAGAGAAGCCTGTAGCAAAGTCTTTAATCACTAGGTGTGAAGCAATGAAGGAAAGAGGGCATGTACCGACGACATGCGATCAAGACGGAAAGTTTGAACCAACACAATGTGCTGGAGATACTTGCTGGTGTGTCGACGAAGCGGGTAATCAGATTGTTGGATCAGAACCATTTTTTAAGGGAACTAGAATGTGTTGTAAGTACTCGAAATTTTAACTTCAATATTTTTATGATAAAAATTAAATCAACAATGGTGTATTAAAAGAGAAAACAAGATAAATATTCATATTTCTCGTATATATAAATAGTTTTTCAGATTCTAATTTCTCCAACTTTATGTTGTATTCATCTCTTGACTGTTGATTTCCTTCTTCTCTTTTGATATTTAATCAACGCAAAAGTTTTTTCGAGTGTTATGTAAATGAATGTATATCTTTCAAAGCTTTAAATGAAGTATTTTCTTCATAACCATCTGTACAGTTCTTACTAAACATTAAAATGTAATTAGCATTCAAAAAATAATTAAGTTCTTAAACTTATTATCACTTTTATTATTAAATATAAACTTACAAAAATATATTTAAAAAATTAAAAATTTAAGAAAATTCTTTTTATAATTAAATATTTAACATACTAATCATAAATTAACAAAACATTTAACTGAATCTAGTATGATGAAAAGCAAATAATTTAAATGAAATACCAACGTGTTAAATAACTAAACAAACTATCTGAAAAATCACAGACTTAATTAAACATGTTATTTACTTTTCAGTAATGACACCCGTAGAAGCTGTAGAAGTAACACTTCGTTTTCCCGGTCATTTCGTGAATGAGGACACGAGTCGTTTTACAACGGCAGCAGAAGATCTTATGCGTGATTTGAATGCAAATATAAAAGATGGAATCGCAGTTGAATTAGATCTCGACGCAGCTATAATTGGATTTGAAGTTGTGGGTGAAAACAAAGTAGACGTTGCTTTCCATCTTGAAGAGTTGACGAGAAGTCGAAGTTTATCTCTTCTTGGATCGATTGCTGATGCAACTACTTCAAGATTTATCCATAGACCTTTATCTTTTGAGGCAGAAGACAAGATAATGGCTCTTGAGCAACGGGATATGTTTTCTGAAACTGAATCTCCTATCTATCAAACTACAACAGTCGTTCTCGCAGTTGCTAGCGCCATTATCATCAGCAGTTTGATTATCTTGCTACTGATTTACCGGAAAAAGGTTGGCACCTATTACTTTAATTACAGATTTACTTTATATCTAGCATTTAAGAGTAACAAGGAAAACAGAGAGTTGAGAAAATTCTTATACAATCAACTTCTTCCCAGGCAATTGAAAAAGTATTTCCAATATTTCTTTAAATTTTTATTTTCATTTTATTTTATTGAGCTTCTCGTCATATAAATGTTTTTGTATTAAAGTAACAGTAATTAAAACCAAGGAAAAAAATGAAAAAAAAAACTTTCAAAAGAATAATTCCAGTTTGCATTGATGTAATTATAAAGAAATGTTTTTGCATACTATTAACTTCATGGTATTGAAAAACTCTGAAGCTTCTTTTCAAGTATTTCATTGTGATTCAATTATAGCTTTGGTTCAACAGCTACGAATATTCAGTTCTTTGAAAATAAATCTTATTATTTTATTAAATAAATTAATATTATATCGACTTATTTTTCATCATTATATTTCTCTTAGAAGTTATTTTTAACTGTTATTAGTGCAGAAACTTAATTGAAATGCAATTATTACTTTCGTATCCTCTGATGTCTAAATTCAAATAAAAATACGATAATAATTGCTTTATAATTACTTTCTAAGTAAAATAATAAAAATGATGATCCAAATGAATTTTATCATAGAAAGACTCCAGCTATATGCTCTATTCCTTTGTATTTTTTACTATTGATCAAGCCCGTATAATAATCGAGTAAATTTTCATTTTGCATCTTCAAAGACTATTCCCGCAATAGTAGTCTGGATATTATAATAGAAATGAATTCGGATAAATTTTTTTGTTTTAAAAGTACATATTAAAAATCTAGTAATCAATTTTTCAAGAATTTTTCGTAGCTATATGTATATTTGTTTTTAAGAAATAAGGTTTTTTCTCCACTTATCTAAGAAGTCTTAATGGCTAAACAAGTTGAAACATAAAAGAAAGACATAAGGTTCATCCTAACCATTACATTTTATCAATAAAGAACGACATGATAAAAAAAATATATACTTCTCAAACCTCTTACAAGAACTTTACTTTTGATTTTATCTTCTTTTCTGCCTTAGAGCACAATAGTTTTATAACAAACTTATTAAGAATCCAATTTTTCCAGATGAAAACGAGATATTGTACTCCAAAATCAGAAGGAACGGATCAGCGCTTTTTGGCTTATGACAAGCAGCCAGTATATGTGATATCTGGTGCGGATAAGGACGATAAGGATATCGAGGTTGCAAGAGAAATACGCGAGAGCCTCCAAGCAGCAAAGGAAATTGCTCAGACATAAACTTCCGCGAGTTTCTTCGATGTAGCATCAGTCCTTCTCTAAGTCAACTCCAAGTACCGTTAGAGGCATGGTTAGGCCTTCAAGCAAAGGCTTGGGAAGGCTTGAAACTCGAGCATGTTCTGCCTCGGGTATAGGGTCCTCTATATATTAGATAGCAGAGCATCTCCGCATGATCGATCTCTAGGTAACGGCCACGGTAGTTTTCCTCTATGTCATAAATTTGTTCTGAAATGTAATGACTTTCTTTATGATGGTATTAAATGAGATAATGACAAATTGAACAAATAACATTCCGGTATACATAATTTCACGCTTTAGATCTATCATAAAATGATGGGTTTTTTTTTTTTTAATTTTTACTTTATGATAATAAAAAAAAAAAAAAATCGTATGTGCCGTTTAAGCATAGCGTGAAGAGTGAGCAAATTAATAAACTATAATTGAAATATTTTAGAAATATTTTCGAGAGTTTTCTGAAGTCACTGACATCAATTTAAATATGTCATTGACGTCAGAAGTATCGAAAGTAGCACATGTAGATGCATATCGTGTATACATGACGTGCAAAGTGATATAGTTACATTATTAATAATGAATTAAAATATAATTCAATTCATCAATTCGATATATCATCTATAGTTTAGCAATTGTACATATCGATATCGCAACTATCACTTTTAACTCTAATTTATTATTTATTTTGTATTTTTTATATATTCAACTAAATATTATAATTTTCACTGTTCTTCACTGTGCGGTAGTTAACTTTCAAATTGAATCATTTAAAATGATTAATCTGCTACTAATTACATAGCCAATGAAAATATATTGAAATTATTAGCAGTTGAATCTTTAATTATCTTCAATGTGCACATATTTACATAAGTACACGAAGAATAGTGTTCAAAATTAAAATATTTCACAGAACTTTTGATCAGATATCTTCGAGTAGTATCTAGTTCATTTATCATATTTAAACATTCATATTTTACTTGAAGATGTCTGATACAAATGCCTACATTCTGAAAATGTTTAAGAATGTATTATTTATTTATTCGTCTTTATATTTCATAATCTATTAATAAATATTCAAAAATGAAATTCTATGTATTTTTCAATTCCTATCCAATCCCAAATTTACAATCAATAATTATTATACTTGAATATTTTAGAATAAGTTTATTGAATAATTGAAAAAATTGTTGTAGCAACTGAACTACTAATATTTTTAAAAAAATTTCAATTTCAATATACCACGAGAAAATTTTCAAGCACATTTATATTGACATACGTCAGTCTCACGTGCTACATTGCTGCTAAGCAACGAAACCCTAAATAAAACACCCAACTGGTGTTAGTATGGCGTAGATCTCAAATACAGTAGATATAAAGACTAAGGGAAACTACTCCATCATTTTTAAATTAACTTATATCATTCTAAATCCATCATGCTTTTTACTTTCACTATAATTCAATTCATTTGGTTGACATTTACAATTTTCTGACTACGATAAAAAAAATTCAAGAGGCAGTATATTAATACAGAGATGACAGCATGTTGTTGTTACTCCGAAATAAAGAGTTCTGGTGAGTAGGAAAGTTTATCAAATTTGAATGAGAAAATTTTTTTATTGAGTAAGTTAAGGTAATAGTATTACAAGTAAGCGTACTATTTACCTATTTATCTATTTACCTGTTTATTATTCATGACTAGTCTACAATCAGACTGGAGAAGGATTTTTCAAGCAATTAGCAGCTTACAATCACATGAGTGCACATTTGAGACGAGTTCTGTTGGCGAAGAGTCGTGTTGATTCAAGGAATCCAAACTACTTACGGAGACGAAGAACTATGTCCACAGGTAGAGCTAAATTTACAGAGAAAACGGCCTCTCAAGAGCTTATAGACCAACTGGCTTACGATACTGAACATCATCCTATGGTAAACGTAACTCTTTTTTTAAAATGAATTTTAAAATCAAGTCAAAAATATATCTATATATATATACATAATATAATTATTAAAATAACAAAAATAAAACAGTAATAGATGAACTTGAATATTATTGAATTATTACAAGTATTTTTATGTTTTTTCTTTAAATACTTGTCATCAGATGCATTGTTAACAAATGACATGTACGGGTTATTAATCAATATTGTCATCATAATTATTAAACTAACGAATTAATATTAAGAATTAAATTTTGTAATAACTTGACATTTACATAATATAAATATTTATTATCTTATCGATAATAATATGCCACAATTATTTTATTTTATAACCAATTTTCAGCGGAATCCATTGATATACGATCATCTTTTGATCTCAAAATAAGCTATGACGGACAAAAAAATCTTTGCAGTATTCAGGCAGTAGGATGTTGAGAGAGGTATTTGATTTTTCGGGTGATTTCGTAAATCTTCGGAAATGGAGAACAGAAAAATGAGTTGGTATATTTAAAAAAAAATATTTAGCGCCCCCTCGTTTTTTTTTTCTTAGAACAATTAAAAAATTCAAATGAATTTCTTTATTAAAAATAACAACTCATTTTCCTGTTTCCCCGTTCCCGACGATTCACGAAATTGCCCGAAAAATCAAATACCTCTTTCAACATCCTACTGCCTGAATACTAAAAAGATTTTTTTGTCTGTTCCGGCCTATTTGCCAACTAAATTATGATGGTACAAATATCAATGGATTGAGATAAAAACTTTTTTCTAAATTAAATATACAACATATTGTTAAATAAATATAAAGTTTATGAATTATTGACTATTTAAATAACTATGAACTTGATATTAATTAATTAATTGAATAATTAATAGTAAATATTAATTAGTAACCTTCTACATGTCAAATGTCCGGAATGCATTTTTTGTATGATTAAATATTTGTGGGTTATAATAAGACAATTGAATATTTTATGGAAAATGAAGTATAAGAAATATTCAAATAAATTTTTGTTCTCTACAAAATTGTAAATATTATAAATAATTAACACAATAATATAACCTAAATACTGTCAAAAAATGTAAAGTCAAATTAGCCGTCAAGATTTTTAGTTTTTTTTTTATAAAAAGGGAAAGAAAAGTACAAGTATAACATAAAATTATAATTAAACAACGAAATTGAAAATAGTGAGTCAAGTTTTATGATTTTATTTCAAATAAACATTTAATTACACACTATTCTTTTAACAGGAAATCGTCAGAATGCGTTACAGCTTAGATAGTCGATTACAGGATCGATCAAAGAAATGTCCTGTGTCTTGCAAAAATTTCTTGATAGACTGCCCAGGGATTCATCTTAATCCTATAACTAGTAGATTAACGGAGAGTGATAGAAATCGTTTTTCTTCAAGATCTAGACCTCGAGGATCTGGTTTATCATTTCATTCAGCACGCCCAGGGACATTTAAAAAGAACTATGCAAACCGAGGAGATCAAAAAGAAGAGATGATTTCTTCTCATCATACAGAAAGTGCTCGTTCGTCCCCAAGGTATGGAGCTACTTTTATCTTTAAATGTTTCTTTAAGTACATTTATGCTTTCTGTATTTTTTTTATAAATCTCTAGATCTGTGAAGAATAAAGATGATAATGATCAAATTGACCACAATTACGCATCAAGTTTTGAATCCCCTTCAGAGATATCTCGTAGAGACTCAATAGCTTCAAAAGGATCTGTATCAAGTCAAAGTTATGTGGAGAGTATCTTTACGGAAAAAAATAAAGAAAAACGAGAAAATTCTCCCTCCAAACTATCAGAGGAAGCTAAATATTCAAAGTTTTTATATGATATAACTCAAGAGATTGTTCAAAATGGTTTATATAAAGACGAAGAGCTAAAGGAAGTTTTTAAGAGACATATTAAACGGAACTCTCATATACTAGACAGGGTAAAGTGATTTAGAAGCTATAAAATTTTTTCTATAATGAAAATCCAATTTTTCAAATTTGTCATTAATTTCCACTTTATGAAAATTCAAATTTAGAACAAATTGCAATAATGATTCATTTTGAAAGACTGCCTTTACTTGTAATAATTATTTTCAATATAATATAATAGTAATTTATATCTTTTATATTGATCCACGAAGAAGTTTCAAAGAATTTTCATTTTTATTCATATGATGGTCGTAACTCTTTAATAAGATACGGACTATCAGACTTGGTAGGCAAACTTTTAACAGATAATTATTATTGAAAGTTTGCTTCTGGGTGATTGGATGTTATATTAGGTAAAATATGGCTTTTATCATTATAACCATTAGAGAAAAATGATAAAATGAATAATTTGTTATCAATTTATTTAAAAATTTAAATTTTCTAACTTTTTAAACTAATTTAAAATTTTTTACTAACTCATTTAAATTCAGTTCACTTATTCAATCATTAAATAGCATCACTCCAACAGTTAAGTTATAATATTGAATTATTAGTTTCGATTAATAATGAAAGTTTGGTTATTCTGTTTTAGAATAAAATGATGTATGAACTCTATCAATTAAAGTTGTCTCTAAACTTGATCGATCATGATGATGATGATGAAGAAGAAACTATTGAACGATTTTTACACTCAAGAAAATATTCTGTTGTAAAACCACCGACTCCACCCAAGGTTCTTGATGAGAATAAAATAGTAGATAAATTAATGAATCCAGAAGACCTAAAAGCTACATATAGCAAATCACCTCATAGTGGTCGACATACTGTGGTACTTGTCGACGCTAATCCAGAGTTACTGGTTACAGAGAGAGATATTTTAGCTACTCTTATGGAGATGAATATCAGTCCTCAGCAAGCTCATGATGTCTATAAGCGTCTACAGAAGAAGAGTAAAGATTTGCATCCATTACAAACGGTAAAGCTTTGTCTTTAAATAATCTTTTTACTCTTTAACATACCTTCCCTTTGTTTTTCACTTTTCCTCACGAAAATCCTACGAGAAAAATCGTCTAGATTACGTTGTATTCAGAAAAAGAACGGTCGGCCAGGTCCAGGGGGAGAAGATAGACAGAGCAATCCCACCCATTTCCTCAGGCCACAAACTGAAGTCGAAGAAGAAATCGAAACGGACAGATCAACATCATCCTAATTACTTGGAGACTTTGGAAAAGGATTTCAGTACTGATTATCCAGTCTATTTGGATCACTTACCAGAGTATTATCCAAGATCATCAAGGTGTACTTGTCAAGGGAATAATCAAAATTTATTCTATAATGTTTGTCATTGTCAACGAAGGTGAGAATTAACTATAAATTGTAAATAGAATCCTAGTAAACAAAGTTTGAATGTAAAACATGATTTTTTATATAACAATTTGTTACTTGTTTTCATAAGAATAAATTTTTTCTAAAAAGAGATGTAACTTCAATTGAAGTCGATTTGAATATAAATTATGAATAAAAGAACAAATTAAAATTTATTAAGAACTTTTTTTTAATTATTGATAATTAAATTCTATCAATTACTATGTCAAAGGTTACCAGTTAAATTACTCTATTGTTCTGGAGTATCTCCAAGTCGCTCAAGTATTAAATCAAGGTCTTCGAACGAAAAAAAAATAATTGACGCTGATAAAAAAGTCAAGAACCCTGAAGTAACTGGCCCTAAATGTTTTTGTTCAACAAGGGTCACGCCAAAGAAGAATTTATTGGGGTCAAGTCAAGCAAAAAAGGATGCTGATATGAGAGACAACGAAAAAGTTAAAAAATATGTGGAAATTGTGAAAATTAAAAGTGATAGTAAGACACCTGAAAAACAAATAAATAATTCTAAATTGAAAATTAAATCATCAAAATCATTAGAGCTATTATCAAGAAAGTCAACACAATCTTCAGCTCTTAAAAGTTTACCAAAGAAAGAAATTCAAACAAAAGAAAAGGGTAATGCCAAAAAAAATGGGTTGGTTGATATTACACATAAATTATTGGAAGTATTAATAAGAATTTTATGTTTATTTTCAGCTAATTCAAGTAAGTCATCACAATTTTCTTTAACTAATCGTAAAAATTCTGAAAAACCAAAAACGTCAGATAAAATTTCTCTGGATACTAAAAAAAGTAGTTCTCCAAGAATAAAAAGTTCCATTATGAAAGATTCAACCAAATCACCAAAAGTGCTGAAGGAAATTAAACCACAACTTTCAGATGAATCGGAAGAATCTATTGTAGAATCTTATTCTGAAGCTGAATCAACTGTTGAAGAAAATTCAACACACTCAAATCGCGAAGTAGATACCGAAAAGTCTGAAAGCAAGCACAGCTCCATATCAAATCGAGATGGAAATGAAGAGAAAGATAGTAATGGTGATGAAAGTGTAGAAGAAATCGATAATGTAAACGAAAATGTGGACATTCAGTTAAATAGTTGAGAATCTGAAAGTTTTCACACTAATTGTAATTAATGTTTATTTCAAGATAACTTATAATTGATTGGAATACATCACAGATTAAAAAGATTAAAGAACTCCAGAAAAGAATAAATTCATTCTGACTAATGTATGGAAAGGGATGATTAAGTTATTTGAAAAAAAGAAAAAAACCTATAAAAATAAAAGTACTTGTCATTAAAAGTTTTAATAGATTAAAAGCCGACTTGATTAAATATTTTTCTAGACTTATTTAAGCGAGTCCTCAGAAGTTTTATCATCTGGCGTTCGAAGTCTCTTCATTTCCGTGTAAAGCGGTTAAAAAAAAAACAAAAATCAGTAAATATGAAGAAGCTTAAATGAAATAAAATAATTATCTAAAGTAAATTAAAATTATACATGAAATTACATAAATAGTCAACCAAGAAGTTATTGTAATTTATTTCAATAATGTGTTGAGAACAATTTATTAATTTATATTTTTATAATTTTATTAAATAAAAAAATAATTTATTTGTTAATAGATGACTATTAAATAAAAAGTTATATCATTCCACTATAATTTATAAGAAAGAATTGTTGAAAATGTTATAATAAAATAACAATAATTCTAGTTATTGAGTTATCCTTTATTGATTTAGTACGATATTGTTGAAGAAAAATACAGTTTTGATCGTCATTGTAATATTTTTATACTGACAGAAGATAGAAGAATTTCAACGTTAAAATTATTTAATAATTGAGTATAAGCTCTATCATTGAGATTGATCATTAATAATAATTAATGATAAGATTATTTGTGCTCCATATTGCATTTATTGTAATCCTGATTGATGGACATCAATAAACAACAATAAACTGTAATATTATTGTGAAAAAATATAATGTATCAATCTGTACATGCATAACCAGTACACTCATACAGACTGTACATGCTTGCTATATATTTTTTGATTATTTTTACATCATCACAAATATTATTTATTTATCAATGATTAGTTAATAATTATTGACTTGTCTATACAACTCAACTAATGAAATATATTAAAGACAAAATAGAGATCAAGAATAGAAAAAATTTATTGAAAAATGAATTTTTAAATTGAATACGATGTATTTAAACCTATCAAGACAGTTAGTAGTATAAGATTTACATATATTTATGTATATATGTATAACATTAACAAAATATAATTAATTTATACAATAAAACTAAGCTGCATAATAATTATCCATAATACCTACTTTTATATTTCCACATTTTTTTTGTACATTTGGTGAGACTCTAATACCTCTTTTTTAGACCAACTAAATATTTTAACCAGTCAGTTACAGTGATTAATTGTGAAATAAACAATCAAAGTAATGGTCATAATAAAAAATGATCATAAAAAAACCCAAATAAATTACCTGAGAAAGGAATTGCATTACATTTAATATTAATAGCAGAAGATTATAAAAATCTTGAGTAAATTTCTTTAGAGAATTATGTTATTTTTAATTCTCAGTTAATCATCAGTTTGATGGTAAAAATTCATAGATTCTGGACTACTCTACCAATCCGACGATTCAACATCAATCAGATACTTCATTCAATTTTCAATGTAATCTCAATCTTCAATTATTTCTTTAAATATTCCTTCAGTTAAGGAAAATTCTTCAAATGCGAAGATGTATGTACTTCCAATAGTGGATAATCTTATTATCTCATCAGCTTCCATCAGATGCATTTGAAGAGGAATCTTCAAGCTCCGGAGCACCTGGACGACGATTCAAAATACCTAGCAAGTCTGTCACACGTTTAATAGTGTAATTCGGCTTCGGTTCATCAGCTGATAGTCTTGTTTTATCTGATAGTGGTATCCAAACTGTCCCACTTAATCCGGCTTCAATACCGCCTGTAGAAATAATTTTATCACATTTCATAATTTTGTTTTTATCACATATCGTTTAATCTAAAAGAATAATATAAGTTATTAAATACAAAATAAATAAAAATATACTTTATAATTAATTTCTTATTCAGTTTAAGTATGATTTGTGAAGTGAAAATGTAAAGATGTTTCCTAGGTATGTTCTTCTGGAACTAGTAATTCAATCCTGTTATTGAAAATATGAACTATATATTGCAAGTAAAATGGAGTGCATACTTTATGTATCACAGAGAAATATTCTTCTGATAATAGAATTTTTTCTTTGAGAAATATTTATTTTGTGCAGATAAAAATGAGAATTTTTCAAAAAATTCTGTTTCATAAAAAAGTTTTCCGTTTTTAAATGATTTCTAAAAAATATTACAATATTTACTGACAACTACTGTAAATCTTTTCAAAAGTGTCGTATGGTAGTTTAATAATAAAATATTTATGTCCTGTTGCAAAACTCTTTGCAATATATTATTTATACTCTGTGATACAAGAAAACTCACTCCTTATCAGCTTGTAGCAAATATTTTTCTAGTTTCAACAAACTCCAAACATTTGTTTATTTTGTGAAGATTTAATTTTTTTTTTCAACTTGTAAATTTTCAAGATACTTATTATTTTCGTCTTTATATAAGAGTTAATTAAGATTAATAATTGAGATTGTAAAAAAGAAACAATCCTTTGCTACAATCTGATAAAAGGTATTTAACAGTTATCAATGAATTACCTAATATATCTGTTTCTATTTTATCTCCAACCATTATACAATTACTCGGCGAAACTCCAAGAATTCTGCAAGCTTCATGAAATATACGTGCTTCAGGTTTTTCCCAAGGCAGATCTCCAGATACTAGGACGACATCGAAATAACGAGTGATGTCGAGTTGTCGTATTTTTTCCCACTGTGCATTTGAGGATCCATTGGTAATTAAACCAAGCAGGTACTTCTTTCTTAGCTCCAGAAGCATTGATAGTGTTTCTGGAGTCAATGCGAGGTAGTGATATCTCAGGTACAACCATCTTTCGTAGATTTTATTAGCCAAGTATGAATACTTGTCACCTAGAGCTTTATTCCAAAGTGATGTGCGCCACGTATCAAGATCATATGCTGTGTTGTCAGGACATTTTCTGAACTGCTTCAGGTATGTTGCAGTGATCCTTGATGATGTCTCATGAGGCACGTTGTACAGCTGCGTCAACTCCTCCGTAAGCTACTTAAGTAAAAGATAAAAAAAAAAAAAAAGTATCAAAGGAAATGTTCTCAATTTTATGTTACAAAGCAAAAGGGAAGAATTGAAACAGTTGATACCACATCCAAATTATTCTACTGCGTCTTGATGATATCACGAAGTATTAAATTATGAAATTTTTGAAAATATTCATAATTAGCACATCAAATTGGCAACATGTCTTGGCAGAAAACAGTAAAATTATTGAATGTGGCATTCATTAAATACTAAAATGGGCTCATCAGTCTGTAGAATGAAAAATTAGGCTAAATTAAGACGCTTAATTCATAGTTGGTGATTACCTAGAAAATTGCATTGACTGAATCAAATACCCGTGCCGATTTATTTGGACACTTGAAGACGCACCCACGGACACTGCTGTAATCACAACAAAATCAGTTGTGCCAACAACAGACTTAATTGGCAATAGAAATTTGTTTCCAAATAAGTCTGATAACAAAAAATGTTGAAAGCACACCAATGTTTATAACCAAGGAGATCATAAATAAATAAAAAATACGAAATTTATAAAAATTAATTTCGTTTAATCAATTACAATTTTTTTGATACATTTTTTTCTTGTGTTTTTATAGTTTCAATTTTTATGTAATGTTTATTACTTTGAGAAATTTTTAGTCTGACTCATTAAATCAATTTCTGGTTTTATTATTTGTTGAAAAAATTATAATTTTTCGTATTAATCTGGTTGTAGAAAATCGCATCGTAAAAAAGAAATAAAAATAGCACAGCCACCAAGACGATGCTGGTTGTTTGAAACAAAAATTTACTCAGAAAAATAATACACAAAAATTTTTCTGATAAAATATTCTAGTAATGAGTTGTTGCAAGAAATGTAGAAATAAGTAAAAATACAATTTATGAAGTACTCCATTGATCAAAAGTGAGTAAACATGTTTATCAATTCAAATGACTAATATCATTCGACTAAGAAAGTATAAATACAATTTTCAGCATCGTCTAGCTTGCCAAAGAACTATTTCTAGGTATGATGCGCCTAAAAATATAATGAGAAACTCTGTCTATAATCTATCATTCCACACAATGAGCAGTAATGCTTTAGTGAATCATAAATTTAAATGCTATTACATAAATAATCCATTAGAATAGATTAAACTATTTTTTTACTGAGTTTTTTTCAATTGCAAACAACTTTTTTATTCCAATTCTATCAGTCAATTAAACGATTTTTTAATTATTCACACAACCATTTCATACAGTCATATTAAATATTCATGTTTGATCTTCTTCTATATTTTCTTCTTAGTCTCCAAATAAACACTTGCCCAAATCCATCATACGATGATTTCTACAGACAGTAAGTGCGTCGCATTTCTTCAATACAGCACTAACTCTTGAATCAGCTTTGACTAGATGACAAAGTAAATCTTCATAAGCAGATTTGACATTCGGTGGAAGAGAACCAGTTCGAACTTTCTTTAAGATATCGAAAATTCCTTCGACCCATCCAGATTCAATAGCAAACTCTGAAAGCCATGGAATTTGTTGTACGACACTAGCCATTGTCTGCATTCCTAAGAACCATAATTCCATTATTTCCATCCAATGTTCTTTATAAGCCATGGAAACAACAAGTTCTGGATGATAATCTCCTTCATCCACAGTATAAGCATCCCACAGAAATCTTATTGTAGCCTGAATATAACGACAAATGCTAAAGTCATTCTTCTTCACCAACTTTGCTTGCTGTTTGAGCAGTAAAAGTCCTAGAACTGCAAGATGGCCGTGGAGAACAAGGTTTTCACTAGTTTGTTTAAGTTCTGGCAGATTATTGAAAATAAACTTCAGTAGACCAATGAAAGTTGATGATTGCTCAACTAACTTTGCTTCAAGAACTGTAATATTCATCAAAACGTTGCATATAGAAACCATAGCAGCACGAGAATCCTTCATCTCTTCTAAAAGATGAGGGTCGAGTTCTTTCTCAGGCTCTTTAATTGCCTTCAGGCGCTCTGAACGAGGAACTGGTGGTTTTTTATAATGAACAATAGTCCAATGATAAGATAGACATTCAAAAAGAATTTCTTCTTGTTTATGTTTCAAGAGAATTTTTCTAGCTTCCTCTTCAACAGCTAAGTAACATAATGCTGGCAGCATAACTCTAAGGACATCAATTTCACTCAAAGGGTCATGTACTACAGGCTCTCCAGATGATGATCCTTCATCAGGTTTAGCTAAAGCTTTAGCTTTCTCTGATAATTTTCTATTTCGATGAGCATAAAATGTGTCATTAGCAATTGTTAACATATAAGGCAGTACAGCATATACTTGTGGGCGCATTGCTGAAGTTTCCTGAGCAAGCCAAGCAGCTAAAACTCTCACCATGGCACAGACAAAGACTCGCTCTTTGATATCTGTTAATTCTTTCATTTTAGAAATATTTGTAAGCAAACCAATGACAGCAGAAAATGCTCCTTTTAGCGCTGTGTACAAAGATTGCTTTTCTTTTTGCTCTAAATCCAGTTGATCAGTGGTAATATATGACAACATAATTTCTAAAATAATAAAACAAGATGTTACCAATTCAGCATTAGTTATAACAGTTTTCAGTTGTTTTCCTTCTAATTGCATTCTCACTTCAATAGAAGACAATTGAATAAGAATTAAAAACAATACTTTGGGCTTTTCTTCATCAATCAGAGTCCATTCAACTCCAAGAAGTTCAATAACAGCTGCTGCAAGTTTTAATGCTGGATCTCGTTGATTTTTTGTTATTTTTGAGCCTAATATATCACTAAGACCTTTGTGTACACTTTGAGGCCAAGATTCTTCTTTGCTGGTGCTCGCAACTGCGTCTTTTCTACACGATGAAACTAAAGCTCGTAAAATAGAACATAATTCAAACTTCCTTTCTGAATGATCTGTTTCAAAGTCTAATGCTATTTTATTCATGATTGCATGGAAAGGTGCAGTATCTTTTGCATCCCAAGCTTCAGGACCCAGCTGACTTACAAGAGTTACGAGAATATTCAAAGCCTGATCAGTTTGAAAACTCTTTTCTGAATAAATTTCACACATCCTTGGAATAGCTCTTTGGTCTAAAAGTGCTTTTTGTCCTGGTGGATATTGTGCGATGCTTTGTAAACAAGTATAAGCTTCACTGACGATTATCAAAGTATCATCAGGAGCATCTTCATCAGCCTGAGAAACTATTTCCAAAAGAGCAGGCACGTGGATGATCATATCAGGATGAGCAGCTAACTCTGGATCTGTACAAAAAGCTGAAAGTATCGAGAGAGCAACAGATTTATAAACTTGAGGTGGACATTCTACTGGAACATCATCACTGATCAATAATTTTTTCATAAATTTTGCTCCAATGGCTTCGAACAATAATTTCTTAGCTGCTGAACTGCAATCTTTACTATCCACCAGTTTAGTTACCATGAAAAGTGCAGCAAATTTCTCAGAATCACCACTAACTGCTTTAAGAATTGACGCACACTTAGTTACTCCTTCCGGGATACTCATGTTGATAGAATTTATTGAGTCTTTAGCTGGAATCAAACTGGCCACTTAAATTATTCACTTAATCTTAATAGTAGTACAAGAGTTCAATTATGTTTATTCAGTCTTCTGAGTTCAATCAGTGTTTTACCAGTTTATAAACGTTCAAAGCCAATTGGCATCTCTCCTAGAATGTAAAGATTCTTTAACCTTGCCCTTTGACACGCTATTTCTTCTTGAAAGATTAAAATAACTTGCTGTTTTGGTCGTTTTCTTGAATGAAGAGTTAATTTTCTTGGAAACACTAAGTGGTCACCAATGTTAATAGTTTTAACACATCTACTTAACTGAACACTAGATCTCAGAGTATTAATCTCTGATCATGCTAACAGAATCTTCAAGATGCACTTGATGATAAAAATAACCTTGTCCAAGACTTTTTTATCAAAAGTACTTGCTTGAGGATTTACTACCTAACCTCTCGGTTAGACTTAAGCAGCAGGAGGTGTACTTTCTTAACGTATACGCGAGATGAAGACTGCAAAGCATCTGTTGTATATTGACGCCGAAAATAGTCACCGACGTGTGGAGATAGAGCTATATGAGGAAACGGCTCGTGTTACATACTCTTCTATTTTCGTTGAACACTCGGTGTGAGTTTTCTTCGTAGGACGACGATATAACAACGTTAATGATAAAGAAAGACTCGCGCACTCACCACGAGGAACTGAACGCATTTACCAACGTTGACGTGACGTATAAGTTTTTTTTTTGTTACTTTAAAATGAATTGGAACGCATTTATAAACAAATTTACCAAACACGACGTATTCCTGCACATGATTGTGAACCAGACTCGTGTGTTGCTGAGACTCGCGTGACCTCTCGCGCCCTTCAGTCTACTTCTCTTCAAGGTTTCCACGAGATACGAACACTACTGTACTCTGTACTGTTTTCACTCTAGATTATAAACTGAATAAATGCATCTACATAATTAATGATAATTATTTATAAAATACGCTCTGTACCTTTTTACAAGCTAAACTGTCTCCCTTTCTGGTCTCGATGAGGGTGTTGTCCAAGTCAAAAAAGATTGTAGTGATGGCAGAATTCGAATCATTTCGCACTCGATAAGCTGCCATGATTTTCCTCTCGTGCTAGTCTTCTTTTTTGCTCTGCTGGAGTTAGGAACGACGTTCGATGGCACCTGTTCACGCTTGTCACGTTCCTGAGACTTTTATCCTCGTTGTGTGACGGCATGGGACTTTCATCAAGTATAATAACAACTGCTTTGTGTCAATAAGGCTTGACTTGACCAAGTGGGGACAATTATCGCCGTGACACGATAGTCTGATGATCTGACGTCACAATACTTGACGTCGATGCACCTCCATTTTATTGTTCTGCGCCATACTGGATGCGCATCATAAAAATTACGTGGTATTTTCGAATGTTTTTTCAATAATATCAAGACAAAGAAATCTTCTGATAGCGTCTGAGTACTTTGTACAATACTCTCTCAACTTACGGAAGAGATATTTCTGTATGTTCTTGGAAATAGAAAAAAAATTACAATTATGAGGAATGATTATAATAATTGATGGTAGAATTAATGAATTTTTTTTACAAGATATGATAATGTGAAACCTGTTTTAGATATGATCGAATAAATATCAAAATTTTATAAATTATTATTATTTGTTTTATAATGAATCAGCTATGTAAACTGGTAATGCACTGCTACCTAACCTTACATTTTGTAAATTAAATCTTTTGGCGGAAAATATTTAAACGTTATTAATTACATGTTACAATAAGGAGTTTTGAAAATGAGATTGATAAACTTTAGTACAAAAAAGAATACTCGAATCATTATACATTCTTCATGGGATATTTATGAATTCTATGATAATTTTATTTTATCACTTTAACAATATTTTGTTATCATTTTCATTTATTAACATAACTCTAGTATTATCAATGTTAACCAAATGTACATTGAATTGTTTAAATAATTGAAAATAATATCCAGTTATAAAATCCTTTAAATAAATTTTTCAATTAAACAATTGGACATTTCTATTAATTTCATTCTGTACCATAAGTTTTCAGATGAACTGAATTCCAAGCTTTTAAAATATTCTATAAATAATAAAAATAAATAACTGATATTGAATTTTATCATCTTGTCTGTAAAGGAATTGCATGGTATCTGATTAGATGAATGAATATAAATAATGACAAATACTTAGCCTTATCATACTTTAGCAGTAATTATTTAAACTAATTCATTTATTTCTAAAGATTCAAATTGCACCACTTTTATACAATTCAAGTCAGGATTATGGAAATCAAGATCAAAATGTAGAATCTGCTGAAACTCTTCCATCAGTAGAGATCCAAGATTGTCAAGTAAACACTGCTCGTCTCCTGATTTTTTCTCTTGGAGAGGAAAGTCTATTTTTTATGAATCTTCTTCATTATATATATTTAAATGAATTACAATTTGTTTAATTATTTACTTCAATCATTTTATTTACTATAACAAAAAAGTACTTGACACTCAATCAATAACAATAATTATTTTTTATTTCATTTACAAATAATAAAGTTTATTTAGATAGTTAAATAAATAAAATGAAAATAATTTATTATTGTAATTTTTAAATGTCTGGTCGAATAAACTTGAATGTTCATTACATCACTTGATGTAGATGTCTCTCGAACTGCATCAACGTGCTTTTTTGCTTGAGACAACAATATACATTTTTTTGAGTAAAAATTAATGACATAATGTTTGCTTACAATGAAATTACAAAAAAAAAGTTTAATTAAATTGTAATCTTTTATTTATGTTTATTTTGTAATTTGTTCTATTTGATATTCTATACCATTACAGTAAGTATTAGGTTAGAACTTATGGATTTTATTTATTTTGTTATTTTAAAAGCTCTTCTATTTTAGATATTAATAATAGAGTATGTAATGATAATTTTAATTAAATTTTGATAATTTATTGTTATTAAATTTATAGTTATCTGGGAATGACAAGACAATGTTGAAACGTAATTTAGCTAAAATTTCTTGGTGCAAACTACGAATGAGGTACTATCATCAAGAAAACCTCGCACCAAAACAAAAAAGCGAAAAACACGATGTCACCAAAATTCGAAACATTGGTATCATGGCTCACATAGATGCTGGTAAAATATTTACTTAGTATATTAATTTTGTTTGTTTATGCCGATGAATAACAATGATTTTTTTAGGCAAAACAACGACAACAGAAAGAATGCTTTACTATTCTGGTAGCATTGGTGCTATGGGTGAAGTTCATCATGGAAATACAGTTACAGATTATATGGAGCAAGAACGTCAACGTGGGATTACCATAGTTTCCGCAGCAGTCACATTTAATTGGAAGGATTTTCGTTTTAATCTAATTGATACACCAGGACACATAGATTTTACTATGGGTGTTGAACAAACTTTAGGAGTTCTTGATGGTTGTGTAGTAATTTTAGATAGTTCTGCTGGTGTAGAAGCACAAACTATAACAGTCTGGAGACAAGCAGATCGCTATAATATCCCAAGAATCGTTTATGCAAATAAAATGGATCGAGCTGATGCTAATTTTGACATGTGCCTTGAATCTATCGAATCCAAATTTAATGCTACGACATTTCCATTACAATTACCATTAAAAGAGCAATCTGAATTAGTTGGAATAGTTGATCTCTTAACTCTAGAAAAAATAACATTTGATAAAGAAGTTCGAGGAGCCAAAGTTAGACGAGAAAAGTTGAATGAAAAAAATGGAGGTTACATTTGGGAGAAAGCAAAAGAAATGAGAAGAATTTTAACCGACAAATTATCATCAAATGACGATGAATTAGCTAATTTGATTATCGAAAAGGAATCTTTAGATGATATATCAGGTCAAATGATTGTTAATTCTGTCAGAAAAAATACAATTGCAGGAAAAGGAGTTCCAGTGCTTTTGGGAAGTTCATATAAAAATATTGGAGTCCAACCATTAATGGATGCTGTGATATTATATCTTCCTTCGCCAAATTTACAAAAGAATGCTGATATTTATAAGTGTTTTGCAAATAATTTTTCAGCGCGAGCATTTAAAATTCTTCACGATAAACAGCGAGGTCCAATAACATTTTTCAGAGTTTATACAGGAAAATTATCAAAAGGACAAAAACTTTATAATGTTCAACAGCGAAAAACTGAACAAGTAGGAAGATTGTACGCAGCCTATGCAGATGATTATGATGAAATTGCGGAAGTTACTGAAGGTAATATTGGTGGAATAGGTGGATTAAAGCATACCGTCACTGGTGACCTTTTAACGAGTAATTCTAATGTTGCCAATAATGCTAAAAGAAATCTAGAGAATTTAAAGAATATTGATAACGCTATAAAAGAGAAATTCTTTGCTCCTACTGATATTCCTGATCCTGTATTTTTTTGCTCCATCGAACCTCCTTCAATGTCTTATCAAACAGCTCTCGATATTGCTTTAGCTGAGCTGCAAAAAGAAGATCCTAGCCTTAGGGTAACGTTAAATGAAGAAACTGGTCAGACGGTTTTAGGAGGAATGGGAGAACTTCATATAGAAATTATTAAAGAAAGAATAAAGACTGAATACAAAATTGATGCAGACTTAGGACCTCTTCAGATAGCTTATAAAGAGACTATTACAAAACCAATTAAAGAAAACTACGTTTCTCAACACAAAATAGCTAATACTGTTCAAAATGTCAATGTTACAATGTCGTTGATACCAGATTATCAAAACAAAGAAATTTTGACTTTCGATAGAACGAAAGAAAGTGCATCCAACCTTGCCAACATCCATCCAAAAGTTATGACTGCTGTTAAAAAAGGAGTTGATATTGCTCTGGCTCATGGACCTAAGCTAGGCTTTACAGTGATTGGTGTTGGAGTCAAATTACATTGGTTAGAGGTTCAAAGAGGAACTGTAGAAAGCATGATTTCTTCTGCTGTAGCTCAATGTATTAGAAAGGTAGAATATTATTTAAAATTACTCCATAAAATAAAACTTTTAAATGCAATAAAAATTATTGTGCTCCATAGATGCTCCAAAATGCTGGTTTAGTTTTAATGGAGCCGATTATGCAGTTAGAAGTTGTAATGCCTGAACAATACTCTTCTAGAGTTTTAAGTGATATGGGAAAACGACGAGCCCAAATTCAAGAGGTTACAATTCGTGGTCAAAATAAGGTAATTATTATTAGTATATATCTTCTTTTTGGAAGAGGTTTTGCAATAAAATTTATCTTTATAGGTAGTAAGAGCTTTAGTGCCTCTCAGTGAATTACTTGGGTACGCAACTACTTTACGCATTATAACGTCAGGAAATGGCACATTCTCTTCGGAGTTTTACAATTATCAGATGATGGGGCCATTAGAGGAACAAGAAGCCATCAGAAAAGTAACTGGAGTTTGAGAAAAAAAGTGATAAAGATATCATTAATTCAAATATTCAGGGCTCACTTGGAGCAGAAAGTACACAAGCCAACTGTAATAGACCTTCGTCAAGTGTTCGATCAAGAATTAAATGCTTTAATCAAATTATGAAACACAAAAATTGAGTTTAAAAACTGTATATCGCGTTATTAAGAGTGATTAACGCGTTGTTAGAGTGATTTCGACGATAAATCTTTGCCTCAAAGCTAATCACATTTATGTATCTTCTGATGATATCAAAGAAACAGTAGTTTTTGGAATTGATTTCCAAGTTGTAAATATTTAAATAATAGGTTAAAATGTAAATAATAATAAATGATAAGAGAAGAAAATATTTTATAGTTTATTTATTTAAAATTTGCATGGTTTTATTAATGACTTTGGACCAGACAAATAATATTGCATCAATGATATACTAAAACTATTACACGATTGTTGAAGAACGCAAGAGCTTGCTGTGATATTTAATAGTAAAAAATGATCATTAGTACTGATTTCCTATTTTATTCAATTTATTTATAATCATTTACTTTATCACAACTGGCTTTCACGTTAGAATATATTAATATAGCTTGAGGTTATGCGAAATCTTCTTATATATATTTTATAAAATATAAATATGTCTAACATATATCATGTAGATGGAGGAATTACTTAGATATTTTGCGAGTGTTACTTCAAAATCTAGTAAAAAATACAAATATTATTTTAGAAAATTTACAGCAAAATTTTATTGAGCATACTATTTGAGTTTTTCATTTTTCAATTTCACTTAATTTTATTCTATAAAAAAAGCTTTTGAATATCACTGTTATAAATTATCAATACAAAATCAAATTGAGCATATGCTTGGGAGAATAAAGAGCCTCTAGAAAATTTTTAATTTAAATTCTGCTGTTTATTGCTATTTATTTTGATTTATCATTAATTTTTGTAAAAAATTGCATTTTATAAATTTTTTTCAGCCCTTAAGCTATGAAAGTCGTCTTTCACTTATTTTTCACACAATAATTAATATAAAAAGATAATTTTTTCCATTGCTTATACATGATAAATAATTTATACCATCATACACAATATATAAGAATTATTACTATTTTTGTTCTTATAATTATTATTCATTATTAGTAAAAAGACTTAGACCAAATTCACTCATTGTTTGATACCAAAGTGAAATCTATTACTCGAATATCCATCGCGATAAGATGCAATACTGAAAGTGTTTTCTGTGATACTAGTAAAAAAATAATAATGTATACCACAGACTTCGCATTGGTAACGAGATGAGGAGATATATTCACTTTTGGCTTAAAAAAATATTCGAGTTATTAACATGAGCAATAGGAACTCGATATTCTATCGGTATATAATTTAATTTCATGACAATTATACTCGAGAGCATAAGTTTTTATTCATAAGTTTTCTGTAGTACAAAAAGAAGGTCAAAAAGTTAAACTTTTTTCCATAATTCACAATGATTTTTATATTAATGTCCAATATTAATTGTTACTTAATTAATTATTTAATGTGACAATAATTGAAAGAAAAAAAACTTAGCTCGCCTTTAGGCCCAAAAATTATTCTAAAATTATATCTTTATTTATTTAACTAATCTTTTCTAAAAATATAATTCGATTAATTGCAAGAGACATAACTAAATACAGCCGTTCAAGTATCACGAGAACGACAAAATACATTTATGGCAACTTGTGATGTTTGTTGACGTAAAGATTAACATCTTTTCAACGCTTCATTATTCATCTTAGCTTGACAATGAATAGAAAAACTCTTATAAAATTCAGTTATCAAATTGATCCATGAATTTAACTTCAAAATCTCATATCGGATCATTTTCAGAGCCATAATCAAGGTCATCCTGGCGTCACAAGCTCACAAGTTTTGGTGGATTGGCATCCGGAGAGCTGAGATCAACGGCCGACAGGTTGTTCCTCTGCTGGGTAGAGCAAGATGGTATTAAAGGTGTTGATACTGGAGTTAAGCCAGTTCCACCTTCCATCAGAGAATCAAAGTTAAATGGAATTCCACTGGACGGTGTCGTGATTGGCACTCCAGCAACCTCGTTTGCAGTTTTCATAAACGCAGGTGTTTCAATTGTTTTAAATTGTAGAGAATCAGGTCGTTCCTTTGGTTCATTATATAATAGAAGGTTAGGCCGATTATTGTTATCAAATCCTACTGGTAGAGAATTTGGTCGATTAGGTCTGACATTGTTTACTGAGTTACGTTTTTCTGGCTCGAGGAATTGATCTTCAATAGTTTGTTCTGGCTTAATTACAGGCTTAATATCAATAGGAGATGTCGAACGAAGTCTACACACAGTTCTGTGAGCTTCCAAGATAAATTCCAGCTCTTCTTTAGCTTGCTGCAACTGTTGAATTTCATCCTGCAAACTTTGTTTCTTTTGTTCCAAGCCCTCAGTCTCCTAAAAAGATTAAACATCCATTAGTATCCATTTTAACTGATTTCAAAAATATTATTAATTTTGTTTTCTGTAAAAAAAGCAACTTACTTCTAACAGGGCATTGGTATGGTCCATTCTTCGCTTGCGGCATCGTGCAGCAGCCATTTTATTTCGTTCTCTACGAGCCTGTCGTCGTTCCTCTTCCTCCGGAGTCATGCCAATTGTCCTCGTGGGTCTTCTGCCACCCATGTTTCTTCTCGCTTGTTGTTGTGGTCGCGTCTGTTGATTCTCTAAGAGTACGGTGTTGTGATTTTGAATCGTGATGGCACTGTTATTGTGGGTCTGTGCCGGTGTTGGCTGTGATGGTTCCACGAGAGGCGGCACGAAACCGGCCTCTCGACTGTGGGACGCGGACTCGCTTGTTAATTCGAGGAAAGTCTGCTCAATGCTGCGGAGGGTTGTTGGTGTCAGTGTAGGCGTCGTCCTCGTAGGCACACCACTGTGCAGACCGTCTAAAGATGCCAGCTGTAACATAAAAAATATGTCAAACTTTAGTTTCAATGTATAAATATCTAGACTTTTTTTTAATCTAATTTCTGCTTACAACTCTTTACTAGGAAAATATTTTTTTTTTGATTAATTTATGGATCGCTGAATGTAAATTCAATGAATTTATGATCAAACAAAAAATCATAAGAATTTTTTCAATTAAAAAAGCTTCTCTTTGTGTTGATAATTTATTGATATGATTTACTTCTTGAAATCCTGATATTTTGTTCTTGTAAAATAATTTTTCGAGAATAAAAATAGAAAAAAAAGACTTCTAGAAACATTAACGTCATTATTTATTCGTACAATTCATATTGATAAAATATTTTTTTTCTGCATAATTAAGTGTCTAGACTTGAAAGAATTCAATTTCTCTTACAAATGCATTACCAGAACCATTTAAAATACTTTTAAATGCACAATACACTTCAGCAACAAGAGTTTAATTAGACCCACGTGCAGTTGGAGTGCAAAAAATGAACAAAAAATATAGATGAATGGAATTCAACGATAATAGCCAACGTGATTTAAGAAGGTAATAAATATATTCTACTTTTAGTTAATTTATCTTTTTCTTGTTATTTCTCAGTAAATTATAGCATAAAAGATAAAAATATCGATGATTTATTCCACCACCTGATATGGTATCATTTTAAATTGCTTAAAAATGTCGTCGAGAATCACCAATAACGTCGCTCAAATATTCCATCACGCGTGTCATCGCATTCCAATAGAGATCAGTAGTGTCTTTATTCAGGTATAAAGGGTCTCCAGGAATTCTTGAAGCTTTTCATCTAGTCAAATTCAAGAGAGACTCGAGAAACACTTATGTCATCGCTAAAATTACTCAGTACTATACCTAAGAGTGAGCATTTAATTGGCAACTTCTCCATCTACTCGAACGAATTTTAAAGAAGACATTTCAAAACACTAAAAAATAGTTGACGTAACACAAAGAAAGAAAGAAAGAGTAATAACATACAGATCTGGATTATAAACAGTTAACTATTTTAATCTATCATTAAATTTTATTTTTGGTTTCATTTTCATTCCTTTCACATAAAAATATATTTATCACTTAATCTTTAAAAAATAACAATAAAGTGTTAATTATAATGTCAGTGTGTAAACTGTTAAAATTATGCTGAGAATACATTATACCTTGACCCCAATCTGATAATAAATCAGATAAATATTATTGATAATTCTTATTAATGTTTAAAAGAATAATTAATAAATTAATTCTTTATAATGAAAGCTTTCAGATAAATATTTTCTTAATTTAAAAATTTTAAAATAAATATTAACAGTAATCCTGAATAATGAAAAAAAAATATATAAAATTTGTTATCTATACGTTAATTTTAAAATTCATGATTAAGTACAATAGGATATTATTTGCATTCAAACAAAAAAAAAAAAAGATAACTCTAAAAGAGAGAGTAGTAGACACGTGTATTGGAAACATAATAGGAGGATTTAAAATGTAATTAAAATTTTTCGAAACCTAGAACTACTGTTTCAAAGCATTCCAAACGATAAAACTGTCATTGGTATACAAATTGAACTTTCAAAATAGTGAATTAATACACTAATGAAAAAGTTATTACTCCATTATGGTAATAAATTGAAGAGAATTGTGATTTGAATTATAATGTTTATATATTTTTTATTTAAAATATTTTACGAGTTTTCTGGTACACTTTTTTTTTTTCTAAAATGGTGAAGCAACCTTTTAGCCTTGCTTTATCCAAATTAGTCGTGCAAAATAAAATAAAGAAAATGTGTCGACATACAATACCACGATAGAGGTAAACACATGCCAAGGTCTACCCTTTAGTAAAAGACATTGCGACTAAATGTAAAGGATGGAGAAAGATATTGATTCTTTTTAACATAACAACAGCTGCCACGTGCTCTGAGTTCTAAGAACTCTGCCGCAAAAATTTCTTAGTATCTATTTAATTTTAAAAGGACTATGAAAGATTAGATCTTTAAATCTGACAAGACCTTTAATAACAAATTTACAAACAATGGATACATTTCTCATATTATCATTTATTCAATCATAATAATAAATAAATATTTCATGACATATCTCCAATGTCATCATTTCGGAAATTATTTATATATCATAAGCTACATTGCACTACAATAGTAATCAACTACTCCATTACTTGATCATAATTTTTCAATTTCACGTTAACAATAGAAATTACTCAATTTATCATAATAAATTTTTCAAAAATAATAAATATTCAACAATAATAAACTGAAAGAACTATTTCTTGAACTCTATTGTCTGTTTATCACTTAATCAACAATATGTTTAATAATTCAAAATTAAAAGAAGAAAAAAAAAGAAAAATTAATTAGTTAATGAATGTTTTAATTCAATGAAATTTTTAATTAATTTACCTGCTGGAAAAGCAACTCCTGAGCAAGAATGTTTGCAATATCGACAGGGTCGATGGCGGCGGCCATTTCGTATTCGTTTTTGTTTATTTATATTAAATGATTCAATTATATTAAATAAACAACAGTTCGAGAAATATTGGATTAGAAAGATAAGATAAAGATGTTGTATAAGATTGTTCTTGTAAGCTAATGAAATTGATAAATCAATATCAAAGATGTAAATAAAGAAGGAAAGGTTACAAGAACTTAATTATCTGATTGATAATAGAATCGATCGTTCGTTCGTATGGGCGTCGGAGAGAGAGAGAGTAGCTTAATGGTTGGTTGTATTATTATTTCAACTTTATCTTAATCTTTGAATTGATAATCTCAAATGACTGTTATGTTTATTGCAAATATATTAACTGAAATCTTCGTTCGTGATCCGGCAGCTCTCGTCCGCGCCCTTTCGCACTTCTCGACGAGAAGTCGCTGTGTCGTTTACCAGCGCTTCTCATACACTGATGTACTTGAACGGGATGTCGTGCATCGTCTCTGATGCCAGCACAGCCACAAAAATAGACACGCGAATTTTGAACATGTGCACACAGTAGAGTGAGTATAGATAAAAAGGAAAAGAGAGAGAAATAGAAATAAATAGAAGTACTCCGGTGCTTTGAGACGACACATCTCGCCAATTAACCACGCGAATGCGTCTCTTAAGAATTCGTGAGCTATCGAATTTCAAACGAGTCAAGACAACAAGAAAATGTGAGAGTGAGAAAGAAACTAAAGCACTTTGGATAAATGACTCGAGGGAAAAATTTAATAGAATTATTGCGGTTATAAAAACATCCCCCTTTTCGAGTTAAGCACGTCTCTGTGGGCGTGTGAATTGCGCAAAGTAATGTAGATGAAGATGAGGGTGAAATCTCTCAACTATTGCATGGCAAACATTAAAAGAATTGTTTTAGTAAAGTCATAAAAACCAAACCCATTTTTTTGATTAAGATAAAATGAGAAATTTTTTTTATTATTTTCTCTTGAAAATTAAAAATAGGAATTAATTACTATTTTTATTTAATTAATTAAAAAAAAAAGAAAGAAAATTTATTCAAGTGATTTTAATTCATTAGCAAATAATAATAATCTTAACTGTAATTGTTTCTCAAGACGTTGTTATTTTAAAGCATAAAGCAATAAATATTATGTTGATTAGATTTATTATGTAAAATATTTTTATCAAGGGTTTTCCCCGTTACAATTATAAATAACATATTCGAGTATAATTTTCAATTGCTAAACAAATGCCCCTCGTGGCCTCCTAATTAACAGAGAGTTCTAAGTTTAACACCTGTGAAGCGTCTCTCAATTTCTTCAAATGATCTCTTACTTCTTGACGAAATTGGCTGAATGCCAGGAGGACTCGTAAGAGCAAACGACCCGCCAAAATATACTTTAATCTAGTGGCTGAAGGAAATAGTGATGATAAACGTAAAGAGTAAACGGTTCTAATTAGAGAAGAATCATTCATGTAGACTGTCAAAATATTTTCAACTGAAAAATTTTGTTTATACTTGACTGAGTACTGATCTAATTAAATTTACTCGATTAATTTAATCAAATAGTATGAAAAAACTTCAACACTCACTTACTCTGATTTATTACAAGTTTAAAAATTAAATGAATCATTAATTTTTTGTTCGTAATTATATAATTATCTAGAAGTTATTAATATAGATTCAATGTTTATCAGTGTCAAGTGACGATTCATCAACTTTTTGTTTTACTTTTTTCAACAGAATAAAAAAAAAAAGAACTCTTGACGCCAGGAAACGATCAAAGATTGAACGGATGCGACGGCGCTATCTTTTTATTAGAGGGAAACGACTAAACTAACGTATGAGTGGTGTGTGGTATACTTGTTTAACTGTATTTTCGATAAGAAAAGTCGACCGGAATGCCACAACGTTCCACGATCCTCCGAAAGAGGATTCCAAATCTTAGAATAGAACTTGGGTCCGGAAGTCAGCACATTTCTCACCAAAAATTGGCTAAAACTATTTCAGTTTATCATATTTTATTTTTTCCCTCACTGGGATTACCTTTTATAATAGAGTTGTCCAAGAATTCATCAAAATAGTTTTTTTTTTTTTAATTTGCTCCAAAATAACTAAAGGACATATTTTTAAATAACTAGCAGGCATAATTTATTATATGTAATTATGAGTGTTGATAATTAATTGATTGGCTTTGAAAAAATTATATTCCCGGATCTATCGATTATGTAAAATAAATGTAAACAAGAGTTATTTAATAATTAAAAAAAAATTCATAAACTTTCCTTCAATTTATACCTGTTATTTAGACAAAGTATATGTCATACAGTATTAATGCTGAATTTTACGGATCAATGGTAAATATTATAGTATATGTATTGCACATGTGTATGTATATCCGCATCGAAGGCTCGACAAACAGTCCATGAAACATGATATGGACATTGAAAAGCCTCTTATCTCAGCCGCTGATACGAAAAACACAAGACGGCCCGATTACAATAAATAATTGGCCTCGTTTCACTAAACACAATCGATGGAATTTCCGACTAGAGAAAGAAAATAAGAATATAAATGCATATTTCATTGAAATCTATTGTGTATCCAATACACCTCCAGTCACTAGAGTCTCTTGTGTATAGATTAGCTCTCCTCAGTTGTGAAAAACGATAAAATAACGAGCAGAGAAAATCTTGAGCGGTTTCCGGCTAGCGACAGACAAACAGAGGGATAGGACCGAGAGATGATGATGAAGAGGAAGAAATAAAAGGATGAATCTCAGAGATTCATAAATAGAATGAGGGACTTAATTCAACCCGTATGAAATCGTCAAGAGACTTGAGAGTATAAAGAGCATATAATTCTATTACTAATTCTCGAGACAAGAGGATTAGTACTTTATTAACTCTCATTTCTTTCAGATGTCGTGATGATTTATTTTAGACTACTTTTTTGAAGTAATATTGAAAACAAAAAAAAATATTAAAATAATAAAAAATAAATAAAAGAACAAAGCTACTCCAAAAACAGAAAATATAAAAAAACTCGTAAAATTTTTAATTTTTTTTTAGCATAATTCTGCGGTTGAACTTTTTTATACTCGAGGTAATAAAAATGTGAGATGGAAAAAAATTGAAAAGAAAAAAAAAAATAAATAAAGAGCAAAAGGGAAAAGACCGATAAGAAAAATTAGCAAAAAATAGTAAACGAAAAAACGAAATCATTTGTTCTCATTTTCTTTCTTGCCATTCTCATGTTCCTCCCCTCTGACTTCTTGTTTTTGTAACCAAGAATATAACAAGGCACTCCTGCAAAGAGTGTGCAAGTTAGCACGAGAACAAAGAGAACGCTATCGTTTCTCAAATATAATTCGTGCGACGACCCCGAGACACTTAGTCGGCAGCTAAACTCCGTACTTTCGAAATGCTTAGCTCTTTGGACTGTACAAACAAAGAAATCACCGACTTATTTTATATATATACATATATATTTATATTGATAAAAAAAAAAAAAAATAAGATAACTGTAATATTTATCTCTAAAATCCTCTATATATACTAATAAATGACTATTTAATCTTGTATCTACTATTTATTGAATAGAATCTCCAAGCTAACTTAAAACATTACCTCCAATGAACAGGAAAATTCCACTGTTTTCAACACATGTGGTTTATGATAACACATGTATTTCTACTCAAACTTGTCAATTACTATATCCTCATCCTTCATTAGAATAAAATGAATAAATTGTCATCATTCATCAATTATCATTTTATGTTTCAAAACTTTCTTATAATTTACAAAATATTATTCAATATTTATTATTTTTATTCAAAACAATTCATAACAACTTATTTATTTTTATTTTATTTTTAATACAAAATAATACACTTTTGACAACAATAACTAGTATGAAAATAATATTTATCAGTACATCAATACAATAAAATAAAATAGATATGTTAATAAACTCCAAAATAATATTCATGATTTGATCAATCTCTTTAAAGGATCCATTATTAAAAACCTATTATAGCAAACAAATCAATGTTGAATTATTACTGAAAAAAAAACTGTTAATGAAGTTTATTTAAAAATCAAAAATTTCAAGAATATTCTTTGTTATTTGAATTCAAAGAGTGTTATTCGATGAACTTGGTTGGTTGGATGATAAACGATCGAATAAAGATGAAAAGTGAAAAAACAAAAAGGGAAAATGAAAAAATAAATGTACGATAGCAAAGAAAGGAAGTTAAAAGAAAAGAAATTCACTGTACGAAAATGTCAGACCAAGATCACGGGAGCAGTCAACTCGATGCTGTTGGTGGGCGAATTCAAGGCCGATTGGCCGTCAGTTTGGCAGTAAACAAATTGACTATGGTTGCCCATACAACCGTTAAATAATGAAAAGGAGTAACAATTAAGTGAACAAAAAAAAAATTACAATAAAACATAAAATAATACAAAGTGAAACTTCATGAAGTAACAAAAGCATAACGTAGAACAAAAAAATTCTAAAGTTTACGTCATCAGTCAAGAATATGTATGTATGTATAGTATTGAGTACACACTGGTATGTACAACATAGCATAGTTTTAATCACTGTTTCATTGGTTATCTCTCTCATACTCATGAACACATCTAACAATAAACGATCAGTTGAGTATTGCGCGGGAAAATAATAAGCTGATGATGTTGGCAATATTAGAAAAATAGCCTCTATTTTCTCATTATAAGCACAAACAATTTAATGTCTATATCGATAACATTCCAGGTGTAATTCCGCGAATAACTAAAAATAATTATTACCTTTGCTTGGATAAAAAAAAATCTATAAAAGAAAAGAAAGAGTTAAGTAGTTTGAAATATCATTTTTGAATAAACTTGAGTTTTTATGTTTTCCAGTCACTTTTTTTAAACATAAAAACCTAGTGAAATGATTGAATGTACCTGTCATTTGTTTGATATTGAAACGTGGTCATCAATAATGTGATATATTCAATTATTTACGACAGCAAATCCAAGTAAAACTGATGAAAGATAAAAAAAAAGTGAAATAAAAAACGAATAAACAGGATGGAGGGTCAGCCATTTTTGTCGCGAATGACGAAGAATATATTTTAAAACCATCCGTAGATGGAATTTGTCAAGACTTACCCGATGGAAAAATTTTTTCCCTGAGTTTCGATGAATTTTTTCTCCGTTCTAATCCTTTACTCTCTTTTCAACTTGGATTTATTCCTCAAACAATGATACCAATTAAGTACTACGTGCAATTATCTAATAAATATATTTGTTAATAAACAACTATGACGATAATTAGAGTATTTAAGTGATAGAAAAATGATATAGAATACGACCCGCACGCGACAGCGCGTCGAATGACACTGACAGTGCTTTTGTCATCATGCTATCACCACATGGTCGATCGGCCGGCGAATCTCATACTTCGGGTATTTCCGACATCACTCGGGACTCCCTCTGCAACTGGGAGGATTGTAGATATCGCGACGTGCGAATAAAGAATTTTTTTAATCCAATAAAAGAAATTCCACTTATTTAATTAAAATTTCAAAAATATTTCATTGAAAAATAGAACAGAATTAATGTGAAATTTCTATAAATTATTGACAACTTTATTAAATGATTTGTTAATGAGAAAATGAGAGAGATATGTTGAAGGCAAAAAAAAAAATACAATAAAAAATGAGATTAAAAAAATAATAATAATCTTACACGCAACATCGCGCAATTGCTACCAGGAAAATCCGACTATTCACGTCATCACTATCGAGTCCGAGTCTTTCCGGTACATCAAATCTGATATTATATGGTAGTGGGCTAGATACTCATGATACTGAGAATTGAATATGCGCGATCAACGCCAGGTAATTCCCAGTAAACGAAGAGCCTTTCATTTCTCAGGTAAAATGTAAAACGCAACCTATAAGGCACGGCTATGGCCTTCTCAATATTTTTTTTTTTTTTTTTATTCATCGTGATGGAATATGTATTTTCTCACATCCTTTTATCCATCAGGAATGCTCAATGACAATCATATCTTATGTGGGAAAACTTGACATTTTAATAATACCAAGTCAACATCATATAAATGAGCATATTATAATGTAATTTAATTTTTGGAGCACATCTTGGAAAATTAAATAGAAAATCTGTTATTCCTTACACGACTAATCTAAGAAAGAGATTAACTGCGTGTATATTTACCGATATTTTTCAAGGACTTTTTTCTCTCGTTAAATCAATGGAATTTTTGAAAAGGAGCCAAATTGAATTAAGAGTAAGAGGGACATCACAGTTTAACATACACTAAAAAGAGTTTAATAAATTTTAAGATAAATTATCTTTAAAATAAGATTATAAATTAGATGATTAAAAAAAGAACAAAGAAATATTTTAATTAAATATAATTTTCAAAGACGTCACAAATGTTTAATAACAGTAATCATAAGTGGACAAGGCGAAGATCTAAATAAGAAAATGCAATAAAGAAATAGAATAGAACAAAGTAAATTAAATTTTTTTTTTATTTTTAATTGAATTTATCTTCGTTCCAGGACGATCTCGTCTCAACGGTCTGTAAATTCCTTAGTTCTGACGCAACTATGAAGGCATTTCCGACGAGCATGCTGCACTCTTCGACAAGCTCCTCTTTTGAGTATATAGAGAGAAGGCCATATAATATAATCGCGCGTATAAAAGCGTCTCCTCGACCTCCCGTATTCGAGACACACACGTGTGCCCTAAAGAGACCAAAGCAACCAACTTAAACCTTGCGGTTGTCTACTTTGGAATTTTCTATTGGATTGGAGTCTTTCATCTCAGATCAGTTTTCTCGCCTTCTTTTATCATCACCCTCGTCTTCAAAAATATTCTAATAAGAAAAGAAAAATCTTTTGTCATTTTTCAGTCAGTTTGAAAAACCCCCTATTCTCATTGCTATTAGAAATTATCATAACACCCTTTTTTTAAGAATAAAACAGGTCTCAACCTCATTTATTATCTTTCTTTGACATTCATTTTTACTTTTTTTTTTTTTTTAAAGAGTCCACTTGATATTTTTGATGTATCACCTATTTAAGTCTATTCATTCACCATGAAATTCTCGTTGAAAATTTATAAATCCACAATAAACTTACTCACATTTATTATTTTTTTCCATAACAAAAAAATAAAACACCCAAGTGCACCCAACATTAATAATATTGTTGAAGAAAAATTGACCATAGCGAAAGAGAAACCTTTTTTAACTTTTTTCAATTATTATTATCATCCAAATCATAAATAATCCGTTGATTATTCTATTTTTTACTCAATATCAATCTTGAAGTTATTATTAAAAAAAAAAATAATATGTACATAAATTTAAATACTTAAGAGTTGAATTTTAAAAATTAATCTAAATAATCTACTTTACAGAGATTTAATTGTATTTTAATTTAAACAAATGATTGCAAGAACTGATAAATTTGTTTTCAAACATCTATTACGTAAATTTAACAAAAAAAAAGAATGATCTAAGTGTCATAAAGTGGATGGTGCTAAACAAATATCCCAAAAACACCTTAGGATTATTGCCAAATAATCATACTGATATTACAAGTAAGCCTATATGGTAACTAACGTGCTTCTTCCTGTCAAGACTTGTTAAAACAGGTTACAACACTGTTCCTAAAACACAAAGCCGATAAAGAAGTCAAATATTGATTTCGTGGAAATCTGGATCTCGAAAATACCGCGATATTGCGTAGTGGTAAAACATTGATAGAAATTAAAATCCGGTTTCGATAGCAATTTAAACATCTTGGCGAAAGTTAATCAGACGTTACTGACGTCATTTAATGGAAAAAAAGCAAAAGAGAAAGATAATCTTTTTCCACACACATACATGAAACATTTCCAGTTTTGTAATGGTGTCAAGCTTGACGTCATTGGGATTCCCAAACTTTAAAGTAAAACATGAAAAAAAAAATAAAAAATACTTCATAACAAAAATCTCGTTATCTTATCCTCTTTTAATTAAATGTAAATATCAATAGAACATTTATTCTGATGATTTGTAAAACACAAGTATTACATCTACAATATATAAAGCGTGAAGTCATTGAAGAAACTTGCAATGACGAATCGTTTACTTCCGTACCCAACAGGTTCAGTAAATCAAATCGTACGTAGATTGGGAGGGGCAAAGAGAGAGGAGCAACGACGTCAACTAGACTTTGTAGAGGTGTAACGTAGATTTTCATTCATAAATCGAGCTGTGATGACTCAGAGGCCGTGCGAATCTGAGGTAAGCGCCACGAAAATCAAACTAACACAATCTTAATCATCGTCGATCTCACTCACAAGCACACAAGCATGAATTGGTCAAGTTTAAACGCATCATATTTGTTTCTCTCTTGTTTCTCTTTCCCTTTTTGTTTGCCACTGACGTGGCTTTTGAGCACGCGAGTCGCGTGTGTCACTTGATTAATAAATTATAAGGAGCAAATTTATCAAAATCTACGATGACTGCATAAAAATTGTGACGAAAAATATGATAAATGTGTGAAAAATATATTTTTCTCTTCCTCTATGACAAGTGATAAGAAGGTTATTTAAAAGGAAATTTTGATGAAGAAACAAGTTGATTAATGCTTTAATTCAAGACAAGATAATTCTTAAGACAAGATGTACAGGATGGCACCTTTTGGCTTATGACATGTTCAAGCATCTCCCGGCTAAACTTAACCCTGCTCCGTTCAACTAAACCCTCTAATTGACGGGTTAACGAGCGTTAACTTCTCGCTTCCTGTCAGATTTCAACGTTTTCCTTCGGTTTCTCAATTCAACTCGTTCCAAGTCGCTCTCATCGGCATTTCTTCAAGATTAATCTTGTTGTCTACAATGAGTATTTTTATCTATTTTATGAGCCTTTATCTTTTTATTATATGTTAACGTTAAATTTATTTTTTATTACGTGTTTTTAAGTCGGTAATTCTTAACTTTTTTAATATTGGTATTGTATTCAATTAGTATGATATCTGAGAATCAAACGTAATCGAATATGTACCGAGTATGAATAGACAGAATGGGAAGAGCAGAAAAAGAAAGAGTGACAAAGGAACGATTATATAACGAGTGGGAAGATATAAACATTGAGAGAAGAATCAAGAGAAGGAAATTGATGCTTTTATCTGAATTTTTTTTATAAAGTTACTTTAATAAAATTTATGTTTTTTTTAATTATTTTTATTTAATGTCATATGAATTTTTATTCAATTTTTTTTTTGTTAATAATAAATTTTATATTGTTGAATAAATAATAAATGTATTTAATATTTACTGCAATAAGAATTTTGACTTTTGCAAATTTTAACCTCAGACACTTTGAAGTCAATTATATTCACGATAAATTAATTTCACTTTCAACAGCAAAGAACATCAAGTCCTGAAGGTTTTTTTTATGAATTATTAAATTTCGATTATTCTAGAAATTTATCACGTTTTGCAAAAGTCAGAAACATTTTATTCATTTAACTTTTACAAATTAGAGCAACTAATTGGAGTAATTAATGTTAATTTTATTTTTCAATTAATTATTAAAATTTATAAACGAATGAATATAATAATTTTTTGAGATTTTTCGGTCAAAGTATATAATTAACGCATAAATAAATTATTTAAAAAGTCATTGACTTATATCTCTTAATTTTCACCTGAACTTAATGACCACAAAACTAAAATTACTCTTTCATTAGTATTAATAATAACAATACTTTTCAATAACGAAAAGTTGAAAACTTTTATTTATAGTTAATTCTTATAATGAATTCAATTCAAAATTAGTATATTTTTAACTCATAAACAAACACAAACTGTCATTATTGCAATCACTACAGAAATTTAGGTTAAATTAACGTAGTGACACTGAATATATATGAACAAACGATATTATAATTTACATAAGCTTAATTAAAATGACAAACTTGACTTCAAAATCCATGAAATATAAATTCCAAACACTTCATGTAAATTTTTAATCTACAATTAATATTCAATAATTGTCTCTTTTAAAAAATCTCAACAATTTTATAGAATACAATTGAATGTGCTTACCACAGCATTTTCTTCTTTAGTTAATTGCCATGAATCTAATCCAAGAGGATTTGGATATAATGTTGGGGATGTATAATATCCATGATCTTCAACCATTACGTCGTATAACCCCGTGTTGGGAACACGTTGTGACATGGATTGTCCGTTAATAGAATCACAGACAAAGTCCCACGCGACCGAGTCCATTCGAGCTTATTATACGAATCTTCACTGAATAAAAATAATCAAAAGAGTTATTTTAAAAAACCAAGTATAAACTTGACTAATTCAATGAAACTGTCAGACAATTATTAAGTACGTAAACTATAAGTTCTCAAGAAAAGTTTATGTCTGATGTCCACTGTTAACTGAACGCGCCAACGTGACTGTGAAACTATATAGATACAGAACCGCTCGACAACAGCGACCTCCCACCACTATTGGTCCAATCAACAGTGCGTATTGTAGAAAACGAGACACGCGCGCAGCAATTTGAACCGGTAGATACATGTTGAGATGTCGTCGTACGCCTGTAAAATGACGTCATCCTGATTACTTGATTTTCGCGATAAGTAATATTCTAAAGAGAATGGACTACCGGAGAAATTTAATTTGAAATCCCACGAAAATTCTCTGAAATACTCGTTTATTTCCCGTCATTAACATCCTTTCTGTGGATCAATAAAAAAAAATATTTGCAATATATTAACATTACTTTGACACTTTATAATGTTTATTTCTACTTACTAATAACGGAATTTTGATTTAAATTAATTATGACATTATTTATTTACATTATCAATGATATTATTGCTTCTCAAATATCAAAGGGTAATTGAGCTTTCAGAGCATATAAATCAGTTTTAAATAAATCACGGGGAATAATGTTTAAAAGTACTGTTGAAATAATTTTAACATTGCATCATTTTATGGATATGATAAAACAATTAAATGATAAATATTTTTGTGATTAAATCTAGATATTAAATATAATGAGAAGATTAAATGAATTCCACGAAATACTTGATTAAATTTGCAATTTATAATTTATTCTAAAAAAAACACAAAAAACCCCTCATCTACGTTCATTTTTGTGATCCATAATTTGCGTCGACCTAAAAATAAATGTTAAAACATTCCAAGAAAATAAAGTAATAAACCGATAAGCCTAAAGCCAAAAATGAAGCAGCTGAATACCTAGCTCCAACATACCTGGCCGCAATGTAAGATAATGAAACTCAATGTCAATTGCGCAAATAAATGCTTTGAATTACGGAAGACACTAAAAATACATGTTATTGTACACATTTCATCACCATCATCCAGATGTTCAATTTGCAAAGTTTGATCACATTTATAGAAAGGTTTTGAACCTTAGCTAATATTTCTCTTGTGATTCGAGGATAGGATTTTTTGCTCATCGATGCAATTGCCAGGTTAAAGACCTGAATTCTGATGTTGTCCAGACGAGAGCACTAGAATCATCAGTGGTTATTCTCTTCACGTGATTCGTATGTCTATTTCCGATGGGAAATCCCCCAACACGTGTACATACAATATTTCTCTCATATCATTTATTTTCTTTGTTTCTAAAATGATTAAAATGATACATGTGTGTAATTTTTTTTTCTTCAACAAACTGTATATAACGCGTTCATTGCACCTGTGCAAAGATCAGACTTATTGTATCAATGTCATTGTTTACAATAAAAGAATCTTTTTTATTCCCTCCTTTATGATATTATTATATAGTCTCAATTCTTCATTAAACATCATTGATATTCAATATCAAAAAAATAGATGACTCACTAAAAACTAAACTCAAATGAAGTGAGGATGAAAAATGATTTTATAACTTCATTTTGATTTTTATCTACTAAAACAACATTAAAATTTTCATCTCAATATTCGTGTCTTATAGAAAAGATGTAGCAGTGAAAAAAGGTAAATATTCACGGTAGGGGTCGATCACAATTGAATTGGAAACTTATTCTTTCAACAGCTGGCTTATTTACGACCTTATTTTGGAGCCCAAAAAAGGGTGGGTGGACACAAATTTTTCGCAAATGACTCACTTAAAGAAAGCTACTACTTGTTATGCTCCTTTTTATTTTTTTTTTTTGTTAAATTTACATTCAATTGAATCTCTAAAGTCCTTGAGTGTAAACAAATATTTGACTCTTCTTTTGTATTAGTCATTGAAAGAATTGTTTTTTATTATTTATAACTTGTCTTTGCTATCTGTTATGATTTATAGGTCAATGTTCACAAACAATTCAAACATTTTTTAACAATGATACTAAATAAAAAAAAAAATAATAATAATCATTGAAATATTTTTATAATTAAAAAATCAGCAACATTTTTCTTATATAAATCAACCACTGTTGATAATTATTTCTATTGATTTTTAAAAACAAATTATTGAAACAATGAAAAATAAATTAATGTCTTTGTTATAAACTACTTTTTAGTCAATTCTTGTCAAACATAAGCTAGAAAAGCTACTAATTAATGATAAATTTAGGGAATATAAGGTTATAGACAGCTCTCATTAGTGTGACCGATACTGCTTAATAGGCAGAAACCATTTAAAGTGACGTTGAGTGTCTTATTTGACCATTTAAAGAACTCATAATACTAATCTAAATATCCCCTAATTATAGTCTGTACTACTTGTCAACAAAGATACAATCAATTGCCTTTAGAAGGTTTATTTAATACTAAAATTCTTTTGGTAACATGAAAAAAAGTAATTTATATATTTTTGTTTACAAACTGACAGGAAAATAAGTCAATATGACCCAAGTTAAATTGAACGGTCCCTTAACCTTTTTTATCACTCATAAGATCTGAGTGTATCTTAACGATTTTTTAACGATCTCTTCATAGAAAATAAAGACTGCAATATACCAATAAAATAAAGAACAAATAGACTATGGATATTTTACGGTGAATTAAACAAAGTTCATGCGTCTGCAGGCAACTTGAAAGAATCGTCTTCGTCTTTTGTTCATGACAACAAAGAGAACATTCTAATGAACGTCCGTTCAGTGAGTATTACCACTGTCCCTACAGACTTGGTAGAGAGTCCAAGGAAAGCTTGTGGGGTTAATCGAATGTTTGTGGGTAGCCCCAACCATGGGGATACGAGTCTTGCATAAAGATTGAACAGACTTTTTTTTTTTACAAAGAGATACTTGATATCCATGTAATCGCGCTTTAAAAAAAAAGGAATATTAATTTTAACCCTACGGGAAATACTTTACATGGTTAGAAAAATTCATGAGATATTTTTTGGAGTATTATTTATTTAGGATTCAAAATATCATGTGGGATTATTTTATCTGTGAAGAAGAATGAGTGCATTATGAAAAATTTTAAATTTGTCATGGAAGATTTGAGTATTAAAAATAATTATGCAAATTAAATATTATAATAACATTCATCCAGTTTTATTTTTTAATTTACTGTTATAAATAATTTATTGTCATCACAAAACACGTTTGGTTTACTAAACTTTACTGAAAATAAATGTTCATATCTTTTGGAGTAATTTTTCAAATACACATTTGATGGTAACAGCAAGGAAAATTGCTAAAGTATATACAGAACAACCAGAAATGAGCATTAAATGTCATTAAAGTCGATTTAATATTAATGAGCTATTGAAGTTTGAGTTGGTTTTAAAACAACAACCAAGATGAACTTCAGGGAAGAAATAGATACATCATAGTAATTATATGGTATGAACCTTGAATTCATTAAATTCCTCTGTACATAATTTTTCATTCCGTGAACTTAAAACTCAATTTGTGACTAGAGCAATCACATGCATACGACCTTGTCAATGTGAGAGAGTCAAACCTCAACCTCGTCAAAGTATATAATCGTCGTGACGTTTCATTTTGCTGTTCTGGGAAACATGTCGCGGCCTTCTGTGTCTTCTCATTGCTTTTACCACAATTCAAAATTAAAAGCAAACATTTCCTTAATAATTAATATTATCAGAAATTTTTGTTCCTTTTTTTTACATACAAATTAAAATTCCACCATTTGCATTTAAAAAAAACCATATTTAGCAATAATATTCTTATCAATGTTATTGAACATATTAAATAATTAAATGAGTAAGAATAATAATTCTTCATGATTACGTAAATTGACTTATATTTAAAGACAAAAATTTTGCCGTAAGTCATTGTTTCATAAAATTTTTTTTTCACTTCACAATTGTTTATTATAAAAATAATAAATCTATTGATCAATTTTGCAATCAATAAAGCTTTCAATAACATTCAGATTATATTTTTTTCAATAAAGAAACTCATCTCTAAAAATAAATATTATGTTCATCATAAGAAATGCTTCTATTCAAACTATTTCTATTTAGTAATCAAATTAATGTGAAAATAATTAAACTCATATTAATAAAGCTTAATGAATTGGTAAATGAATAATAATCTTAATTACAAAGAAATAAATATAAATTATTTACTTAATTGAAGACAGCCGCTAAAATTATAACAACTGGATTTATAGCAAGAACAGCTGCACCAACAGAGAATTATAGTGTCTAATCGGCTTAAAAAATTAATGCTATGTTACATGGACATGATGTTGCATATTACATCGACCCGGATGTATGGTGATACGGGAATGAGCAACTAATAGACACGTGTGAGCAGACAAATACGTGAAAATAAATGCATCCAAGACACGAACCAAACACAAGTCTTGTTCTGTGATCGAGATATCGAGACCGATGGCTGGACAGTGAACAGTTCAAGTTGGGGAAAGGTATAGTAATATATGTACAAGGTAATACAATATGCATCGTGAAACAGCTGTGCTTGGTTGAAAATACTGGATCAATAATTGTTGGGAAAGACCCTCCAATAATCAATGACCAAAAGGTAGGGGAGTAAAAATTTTTATCTACATTTTTATAGTTACTTGGGCAGGTTAATTTACGAGTGTAATAATAAATAAGTCTGAAAATTCTAGATGTTGATAATTAATTTAAAAGTAATTATTTCGGAAAAAAATACTATTAGTCTTTGGGCGAATGAACCCACAACATGTGGTCGTTAAACCTAATTAATTCTACATTTTTTTTATGATAATTAACCATGGTAAAATGACAGCTTTTTTGCATGAATTCTAATTTTAGAATGTGTTATAATAAAAGCAAAAGTAAATAAATATTATTCTGTATGTTGATAATGTTTTCAAGGACTGATAAATTGGCTGAAAAACAAATAAGTCATAAAAATGCTCAACTTTAGCTCAAATATTGCAATATCCTGCGAAGTGATACTTTAATAAAAAGCACCAGGAAGACTGAAACCCTTTCAATGTAGTTTCTATAAGATAAAGAATTATGTACAAGATGGAAGAAACCATACATCGTTCCAATATATTTGTCTAACTGTCAATCAAAACAGAGTAAATAGAAAAAGTATTCAATTGAAATCTGGTGTTGATCAATACCCAATCCTTCTGACTTCAATCATTTGTATTCCCACGTTGCCTCTCAACACCAGGTTATCTATCACCGCATTGTGCGAAAGATTACGCAAGATTAATTGACTTTGCAACGCAAGGTTCAGTTCCCGCCGAGTAATAAGTAAAGGTAGGGCTTAACTGTTTTATGTTTATAATATTATGTATGCTTACATCGTCATTGGCTTATAACAAACTGTAGACTCGGGTTCCAAAGAGAAAAAGTGATACAAGAATTAGACAGTACAGTGGCATAGGCTCGCACGTGGCCCCCTTAAAAGGCCAGACACGATAAAACCGGTATGAAAGTAGTTGATCGAAGGTGTAAAACTGGTACGATATAAGTTTATGCTAACAACTACAACTCAGCTGGTTTTTTTAAATTTCATTTTAAATCTTCTTTTTTTTATTGTAATTTTCTAGAGTTACTAGAAAAATAGGCAAACAGATTACCCTTTAAAAAAAAAAATCAAGCAGGAAATCTATTTAAATGAAAAATTATAATTTCTAGTTTCCTACATTTATTTTTAATTCAACTTCAAGGATAAAAATGTTTTATGAATAAAATAATTAAGTTAAATGTTTATTTATAACATAAAACTGGGAAGCAAACTTTCCTTCTAATGATTCTAATATTGGAGTATTAATTGAATAGACTTCCTTGTTATTTTTCTATTGATATAGTTTTTGTAATTTTAGTAATGACAGTTATTGTCGTAAAATAATTCAATACAGTTCATTACCCGAATATTTTTTGATCCAACAAAAATAGTTACAACAATGCGACAAATATCATCATCATCATGCTTGTGAATTATGAATAGCCTATTTTTTAACGATGATCTCGTGAGTTGACAATTTTGGTCTGATGCCCGGATTACAAGATTATTTTCAGATGCAGAAAAGCAGAGAAGATGATAGGTAACATCACTGAGCATTTGCAAAGTATCAAAATAAGATAATTCTATATCTGTATGTGGTACTTGTCTAGCAATGAAAACAGATAATATTCAAGTGTCTCTTTTTTTTCGACCTCTCTTGATATAGATAAGAGATAAATATTTCAGAATCTAGAAAAACAATATGTTCATCAAATAAAAAACATTTAAATGATAATTATTAACAATTATCAAGCAATTATCATAAATTCTAGGATCTCAAGAATTCTTAACCTCAAAATTCCATGCGTCCTACACTATTATTTTTAACTTCATTGAGAAAATGATCATGTATATAAACATTATAGATAGCTAAATTACGCCAGCTAAAGACGTCATATCATATAAGTTGATTAAAATTCTTTCATGAAACACGTTCTTCTTTTTCTTATTAATCATAATTATCAACTTTGTTGTGCTTATATTTTTACATATACTTACAGTGCTCGTTGGTATCGAAGTATTAGCAATACTTGATAGGAAATCATGACTGATACGTGAACTCTGAGATGTTCCGCTATCACTAGAAACGCTTGAGCTATCGTAAAGCATGTCCGACACGTCCAGCTTCATGATTTCTCGTTTATGAGCTCTTTGGATGACGTTATTCTTTCTTTACCACTCGATATACTTAACCTTCACCAATTTATAGCTTTCTTTCTAGAGAAATCAGCAGTCTTTGTCTGTTGAACGATAATGTTTTTCAATTTAAAGCAAAACACAAGAAATAGTACGGCTGTAATGCTACAAACTAGCGCAAAACCTCTTCAACACTTCGAATCACCGAGAAACTGCGCCCGCGATGACTCATTATGTGGGGGAATACCTCAGGGCCTTCGTGAGTCTCCGGGCTACACTCGTGCCTGTTACCGAACACTTCCGAGCGACCGCGAATGATGTCATTCGTTATTTTAAACCTCAATTGGCCAATCAACAAAGAGAATCTCTTTATCAGACTTCAGGAACGTTACCACATTCTTTCGCACCATGAATATCTGCAAATTTTATCAAATTTATATAAAGTTTATTGTATTTTAATCAATTTATTATAAAACATCAATATTAAAACATAGTAAAAATCAATTCATTAATATTATCTGTATACAAGCCGGATTACCTTTGCATCAGTATATGGAAAAAATAATTGTTTTAGTTAAATAAAAAATATAAATTATAATTTTATGATAGAAGGATATTATTACAAAGATTAGTGGAAAATAATTATTTATTAAAAGCTAGAAGAGATATCAAAAGTTTTGAAGAATTTCTAAGCAAGCTAGGTGTTACATAACACTATTAACCTATAGATTAAATGAAGGGCAATTATGAAAATTCGACGAAACCGCGTGAGTCTTTCTTAGAAATGTCAAGATGAGTCACATGAGCCTGGTAGTGGGTTAAAGTGGGCGTTCTCGCTACACTAAAATGAGGTATCCGGAACACATTGAACGAGAAGCGTGACTCATCGATTTAATATGCAAAATATTCACGCGGGTAAACCAACTACTAAGCTGAACCATTGAGATCAAGCACGCAATCATCTACCTGGTACAAAACCCTTGCAAATTGCAGGTGGTTACAGTTGATGTAGTACTCAAGAGCTCATAAACATCTACCATAAAATGCACATTAAAATACCTCAATTACTGTAGTATATACTAATAAGTACTTTAATATATTATCAACTAAAAATTAGTAAAGGAGTTCAACTGCTCTATAATTATTTTCTTATATGTTTTTATCACAAAATTATTTTTTATGCTAATTTTGTGAGTAAAGTTTTCATCAGATAAATTTATAAAATAAAAATTATCGAAATAATTATAAAAAAATATTAAATAATACAATTAAATTTAAATTACTGATCCTTGATTAGTTTTTTTAATCATTTTTTGTTTACTGACGTTAATTCAAAGTGTAAATCTTGTATTTACGTTTAAATTCGAACAGATTAAGGTTAACTATCGGCCTTGGACTAGCTTTCGCACTAGCTCAAGGCTGTTCCCGAGACACAGAAAGATCTTTCGATCGTGGAAATGCGATACTGAATTAAATTTAAAAAAAGTTGAAAATTACAAGATAAAAACAACATGGCATCTTTAAAAGAATCTCATTGCCGTCAAGAGAGGATAATGTAAGAGATACTTGTTTTGTCTTGAAGAAAATAAACGATCGAACCTTGAAAAATTGATAGATTACTGTAAATTATCGGAAACGCAATTTTTACATGACTTTTTGCATTATTAATTTTTATAAAACAAAAAAGTAAACAAATTGTCGTCTATCAACTCTTTTCTCTTCTGTTATCTTATCACACAAAACGTGGTAGAAAAAATGATGCCAAGTCTATATAGACTACGAAGACAAAGCATTTTGCGTAGTTTGAAAACCACATGTTGATATAAAAACATTTGTCTATTTCTAATTAATTGAACAAATAAATTGATATCTTTAATTAGATTGCTAATTAAGAGAGAAAAAGTCTTCAACTCTGAAGAATTTTACTATTTTTATCAGATCAATTTAAGATAAGAAATCTATTTCAAATCATAAAATGCAAGGGTTTATGAGATTTACCTACTTTATGCAAGATATACACTGGAACATTTCTCACGCGTTGAGTGCATACAAGGAATTGCGTCATCGGTACGCGGACTTGGTTGAAGTCAAGACAATGAACGGAGAGAATTATTACCGATGAATACGAGTAAATTCGATTCCATTTACGTGCATTTTCTCAACATAATAAAAGAAAGATAGAAAGAAAGGAAATAAAATTCAAGATTTCATAAGTAGACTTTGCTCTGCAGCTGAAGTGGCAGTATGTTAAATTACACTTAGAACTATAAAATAAATGTGCACATTTGTTAAGCTTGAGCAATATGAGTCAACTGCATGTAAAAAAAAAAATTTACGCACGTGTGACACGGCCGACCACACACGTCCTGGTAAATCTTTTTCAAGACAAAAGAACCAGTAGTCAGGAAAGTAATCCGCTATTTACTTCATATTCTGTCAAGAAAATTTATCACTCATGAACAATCACCATATCGAATTTTCTGACATTATCTTGCAATTCATGAGCTCTTGAGGATTTTAAAGAGCTATAAGATTGAGATTTCATGGAAGAACTTTTATGTTGAAAGTATTAGTTAGTTTCAAGATCTTAAAACTTAAAATAAATTTTTCCGGTGATATTCATCTGTAAAAAAAATTAGAATAAATTAATATTTTAATATTGCCCAAAGGCAAATCATTTATTATTGTATTAGTTTAGATAAAAGTCTATTAAAATTAATCTTAAATAGTATTATTGCTATTAAAATAATATTATTAGAAATAAAAATGTTAAAGATTACCCTTGAAAAAGAAAAAATATTACCCGCAGGTGTAGAAATTCTTATCGAATAGTTTGGGTTACTTTATCAATTTTATTTCCGTCGCTGATGTAAAGAACTGACAAAGATGATAATGTTCATTCGTCGACTATAGATTATCAACAATAAATTAGGTACGATGAAATATAATAAACTTCTGCTATTTGATTAATTTCTTTTTCTTTCTAAAGAACTGCAAAAAATACTGAAAAATAGAAAATGATAAAACTATCAACCTGAGAAAAAATAAAGAAATTTCTGAGACTTTTTTCCATGATATTAGAATACAAATTCAATGTAATGCTATTAAATTCGACGAAGTTTCAAGTTATTTTTGTACTTAACTCCTTTGCTACTTTAGGATTAATGCAATGAACATTAAAGTATTGTATTCTGAACACGCGATAGTCAGTACATACGATCCGGTGAGTTGACAAAGGATTACTTGAAAAATTAATTCATCAACGGGTGGTTTTCACTTTTCCCCATTAATCTGCCCCGCCTCCCCTGCACTTAGCCACGGGGCCATTGTACTGGGTCCAAGCTTGTGGTAAAGGCGGTCTTAGGTGGGTTGGTACAGCCCGGCCTCGTAGCAAAATTGCAGAAGCCTGTCCGTCCCGACCGTCTCAAGGATGGGTGCGTCGGTCTCAAGGTTCCCTAACAGGCGCTGCCTGGGTTCCCTTAGCCCCGAGCATTCCCTTATCATGTGGAGAGGCGTCTCTTCCTCCTCACCACACCACCGGCACGCGGATTCCTCTCCGCGTCCCAGCATCTTCATATGGCGTCGAGTTAGCCAGTGCCCTGTGACGGTGCCCACGGCCACTCTTAGCCTTCTTTTATCCAGTTCGATCAGGTCCCTACTCACTTGAGTTGTGGGTTTCCTGATGAACGCTCTGGTGTGCCTCATCCCCGAGGTCTCCGCCCAGTAGCTGGTGAATCTTTTGTGCAGCCACTTGTCCCCCAGCGCCTTTACAAGTTCCCCGGGAGCGTTTATCTCCACTGGGCCCCTGTCACCTCCGCCGCTGGCGCCAATACGGGCCAGCCTGTCAGCTTCGGTGTTGCCGCGTATACCGCAGTGACTTGGTACCTTAGCAGCTTCAGTTTGTTGCGGCATGCCGCTTGTTTTAGTACCCTTCTGCAGTGGTCCACGAGTTTTGAACAGGTAGCCACTTGCGAAAGAGCCGTTAAGGCAGCATAGCTGTCACTGCAGATATAGATATGCTGCCCAGTGCAATCTCTTTTGGTTATATGCATAGCGCATAACAGGATTGCGTACACCTCTGCCTGGAACACGGAAGCGTCCTGGCCCAGGGTGTAGGATTCCTCCACCCGTGGTCCCCCGCACCAGATTCCGGCTCCGGCCTCTCCCCCCTTACACTTCGCCCCATCCACGTACCAGACAGGCCCCTTGGGAGTAAGCGATTCCTCGCCTTCCTCCAGCCAGGTCCGTCTGTCCATGAAGATGACTTCGTATCCGGGTGAGAATTCTAGCTTCCTGGGGCAGCGATCGACCTTTTTGCCACTGAGTCCCGTAGGGTCCTCCGGGCCCAGAATCGCCGCATGCCCAGCTCGAAAGCTCGTCCACTGTCTATGGCTCCTCAAGCGGATGGCCGCCCTCTTCGCTAGCACCTCCACCATCAGTTCCGGCGGAGGGATGCTCAGTAGGCAGCCCATAGCTAGGGTTGGGGTCGTCCTAAGGGCTCCCGTTATACCTAGCAGTGCCGCTCTATAGACTTTATTTAGTTGCTTCCTGCAGGCGTTCCTCCTGACGGAGGTCCACCATACTATGGAGGCGTAGGTTAGTTGGGGAATGACAACAGCTGTGTACAGCCATTTTATTGTTTTCGGCTTCAGTCCCCATGTAGCGCTGAACATTCTTCTGCAGGTCCAGAAGGTAGCCGTGGCCTTCTTGACCTGTTTGTCCACATGTGCCCTCCAATGGAGCTTCCTATCTAAGGTTACTCCAAGGTAGCACACTGTTTCCGAACATTTCAGCTGTTTGCCAAAGATGGAGGGAGGCCTGAACTCAGTCCTCCTTCCTCTTGTGAACAGAACCAGTTCAGTTTTGCTCGGGTTAACCCTGAGCCCTCGAACCTGGCACCATCTCTCAACGACGTTGAGGGGCCGTCTGCATTCTGAGCGACAGACTACCCAAATTGTCGCCTGTGACCGTGATGGCCACGTCATCAGCGTAACCTTGTACGCTGAAGCCCGCCTTTTTCAGGTTCGTAAGAAGTTCGTCCACCACCAGGGTCCACAGCAGGGGAGATAGGACACCTCCCTGCGGGCAGCCCCTGGCCACTGCAGCTCGAACCTCTGTACCTCCTAAATAGGCGATGGCCGTTCTACTGGCGAGCAAGTTCATGATCCATCGTGCAAGCGTAACGTCTGCTCCGAAGTTCTGAACTGCCTCACCCATAGTTTTGAAGGGTGTGTTATCAAACGCCCCTTCGATGTCTAAAAAGACCCCAATTGCCGACCTGCCTGTCTCCAGGGCTCTCTCCAGGCCTCCTACGAGGTCATGGAGGGCAGTCTCTACAGACTTGCCACTTTGGTAGGCGTGTTGTGCTGAGCACAAGGGCCTGGTGCACAATGCGCTCTCTTTAAGGTAACAGTCCACAAGCCGCTCCAGCGTTTTTAGGACGAAGGAGGTTAGACTTATGGGCCTGTAGGCCTTTGCTTGGTCATAGCGGTCCTTCCCCATTTTGGGTATGAATACCACCCTGACCGTCCGCCAAGCCTTAGGTATGTAACCCATGGCAAGGCAAGATCGGTAAATATGTACCAGTCTGCGCCATAGTCGCTCCCCGCCCATTTGCAGCAGAACCGGATAGATTCCGTCCGTGCCTGGACTCTTGTAGCGATCAAAGGTACCGACTGCCCATTTTACCCGATCATAGGTCACCACCCGCCTGGCGGTTTCCCAGTCGGCCCTTACGAGCCCGCCTGGTCTATCAGCCTCGCTTGTGGTTTCTTGCACCGGGGTCGATCCCGGAAAATGCGTTTTAATGAGGAGCTCCAGTATGCCTTGATGGTCGTCGACCATCTCTCCCTCCGGAGATTCTAGGCCTCGGAGCGCCACGTTCCTGCCGGGGGTGATCAGCTTGCGGATTCTGGCTACCTCAGGTAGGGCCTCCAGTCTCTCGCAAAAGCTTCTCCAGGCTTGCCTCCTTACTGACTTGATCATAGACCTGAATCTTCTCCGTGAGGTTTTGAATTCAGTCCACATCTGATCCGTCTTGAGCTTTTTGCCCTGTTGAAGAGTCTCCTGGTTTCCCTACGAGCCTTTTCAAGCTCCCTGTTCCACCATGAGACCCTCCTGCACTCCTGCATCACCCTGGCTGGGCATGAGCAACTATAGGCCCCTGCAATAGCGTCTTGTAGGTCCAGCACTGCCTCATCGAGGCCGGCCGGAGACCCTACACGCCCTTCCGTTCCGGGTTCCCCCATGAGTCTTTCTAGTTCCTGCTTGAACAGGCCCCAGTCAGCGCTTCTTGGGTCCCTACGGAGTTGCGGTACCACGTTGCCCACTTCCCCTGTCAGAGTGAGATTAATGCGCCGGTGGTCCGACAGAGTTTCCTCCTCGTCCACCTCCCACTTCCCTGACGAAATCATAGATTTTCGCCGTGGCGACAGTTATGTCGATGACCTCCTGCCTGACCGAGGTAACAAACGTAGGTTTGTGCCCTCTGTTCAGGACTTCTAGGCCGTGCCGAGTGAGGTATTCCAGCAGGCTAGCCCCTCTCTCGTTAGTGTCGCTGCTGCCCCAAAAGGTGTGATGAGCGTTAGCATCACATCCTAATATGAGCTCGCAGTTCGTCCTTCGGCAGTTACTCCACGAGTCGTTTGACCTCCTCAGTGGGTGGTGGTTCATCAGAGTCATAAGGAAGGTATGCCGAGCCGATAACGACTTTGATCGGCTCCCCTCCCAGCTCTATTTTCACCTGTACTGCCGCCAGATCCCTTGTGCAGTATTGGCTGAGCCCCACAGGGTTTAGTTCTCGTCTCACGAAAACGCATGCCCTAGGGTCCCTATCACCTTTACCGCTTATGAAGGATCCGCCTTTGGCGTCTCCCTTCAAGACCTCTCCCTCCCTACAATAAGGTTCTTGGATCAGGGAAACATCTGTGTGCTTCACCGCTAGGTCTCGACAATGTAGTGCCGCGGCCGTTGTAGCAGTGATGCAAGTTAATCTGCGAATCTTTAACAGCCCCGATATCACAGGGATTCCGGCGCCGTTTGATTTCGCGTGTTGGGACATAGGATTGGGATGCGGGAGCGTAGGAGGAAGGTTAATCCTGCGTAGAAGGGCCAGCCATGTCGCCGTCCCTTCTTGCGCCCTCTCCCGTAGGAGGGTTACCCGTAGGTTCTGCTCCAGGCTTTACCATGTCGGTCAGCCTGATCTGAGACAGGACCCTCCCCACCCTTGCCAACTCCTGGTTCTTCGTGGGTCTCCCCCGTGCCCCAGGAGTTGGCGTAGCCCGTCCACTGGTCCGAGGTTTGCCTTCTTCACAGTTCGCTTTCTCAAGCCCCTGTGATGGCTCCCTCGGAGGTGGAGGGTTGGTGGGCCCTCCTGGTGCTCCCTTCTCCTTCGAGGTAGAGGCTGCGTGCGTTTCCGCCCGCCTCCTCTTTCCTCTCGGAGGGGGTACCACCTTGGAGGTCCCTGCCACCGGTAATTTCCTCTTTCCGGGTTCGGCCTGCCTCCCCTCCACAGCCTTTGGCGCCTCGAAAATCGAGCTCTGCCTAGGCCGCAGTAAGGACTCATTCCTAACCCTTTCAAGAGTTTTAATGACTCGTCGTCCACGCCAATGACTAAGCTAGTCAGTGTTGGCGTTGCCTTCGTGCTCCAAACCCGCCAGAGGTTGGTATGCAGTCCGGCATTTTGGCCTTCGAGTCTTTTCAAGATCACCGCTGGATCCACCGGTGGCCCGGGAAACGTCGCGGTGACCCTGGAGAGTCTTGGAACTTTCTCCCTCTCGAGAACCTCGAGGTTTACTCCTT